>NC_058132.1:455107922-455161809 GCF_016433145.1 Gracilinanus agilis
AAGGAAAGAAGGAAAGAAGGAAAGAAGGAAAGAAAGGAAGGAAAAGAAGGAATGGAGGGAGGGAGAAAGGGAAGGAAGGAGGAAGAGAAAGGGAGGGAGGGAGAAAGAGAGGGAAGGATGAAGAGAAAGAGAGGGAGGGAGAGAGGGAGAAAGGAGTTAGAGAAAGGGAGGGAGGGAGGGAGACAGGAAATGAGGGAAGGAGGAAGGAAGGAAGAAAGAAAGAAGGAAGGAATGAAGACATATAGGCAGCCAATTTAGTTTTAGAATTGGAATAGAAGCAGTCTTTCCCTTTAAAATGACACATGTCCACTTCTTAGCAAACCATATTGAGCATATTTAGCAAGTTTTCTCTATTTCTAATTCTGGAAAAAGTCTCTGCATTCCTATTGGGGGTCAAGAATGGTCCTTTCAGGTAGTTTGCCCAGAGTCCCTAAAATACCATATAACATAGTTCCCAGGGCATCCCAAGTGCTTTGCCAGGACTTGGCGCTCCCTACATATTGTATTATTGGGATAGTCTGGGGACTATGCTGAATACATCCCAACCAGACATTCCATATGGTTCCCAGACAATCCCAATATTAAATTACTTGGGGAGAGCCAAGGACTACTAAAGCTGTAGTATTTATAATGGACACAAGCCTACTAAAACCCCCAAATAAAACAATTTCACAAATTCAACAAATGATAGCTTATGTCTGTAAAAATAATAATGGGCGAGCTACAAAATTAAAGAGCAAAAACTATGGAAATAAAGGTTCAAAATGGTTTCAGATACTTTTGATAGATGTAGTCAAAAGTATCTTCAGAGATAAAGTGAAGTGAAGCTCATAGATGAACTTCCCTTCAGGGCCAGGTGCAAGGAACACTAAAGAGACTCTTGTTATGGAAAAATAAAAGGATTTCTAATTCTAAGGTATTCTAACTCCACTAAAACTTCCTGGTTCTGGGGGCAGCTGGGTAGCTCAGTGGATTGAGTCAGGCCTAGAGACAGGAGGTCCTAGGTTCAAATCTGACCTCAGACACTTCCCAGCTGTGTGACCCTGGGCAAGTCACTTGACCCCCATTGCCTACCCTTACCACTCTTCTGCCTTGGAGCCAATACACAGTATTGACTTCAAGACGGAAGGTAAGGGTTTTAGAAAAAAAATTAAAAAAAAAACTTCCTGGTTCTGCAATTAACTGCTTCTGTGTTTCACAGGCTACACTAATGCTCCCTGATTTGACTAACTTAAATTTATACTATTCTAAATAAAACTAAAACTATTATCCTTATAATTCTTAACTTTGCCTTCAAGTTATAAAAATAACAAAGGTTAGCTGGTTGAATCTCAACAAGAATCAAGTTAAGACTCTGAGCCTTAACAGACTCAGAGTCCAAACAAAAGACCAGGGTTTCTTTGGTCTTCTCAGAGTTTAATCAATCTATAAACAGTAATTGATAATCAATAGTGTTTCCCAAGTTGGAAAAAAAAACCACTACTCTCCTTCAGGTCTTTCATTCAGACAGTGAGAGAGAGGCAAAGATGTTACCTTCTCCAGCCCTGGGATAGAGGTCCCCCTGTGTGACTCTGTCAACTTCCAGAGACCAACTGTCAAACTGCCACACCCAGAAAGAGTTAAGTGTCACAGGAAAATGGTTAAACTGTCAACATTTGAAATTAACACTTTCTCTCAGCTGTTTGAAACTCCATTTCTTTCTTAAACCAACTTCTTTACTTCTTATCTCTAAACTAATAAAACAATACTTATTTTCTAATATCATCCTTATAATATCTACCATCTTCAGGTCACAGTTCTTAAAGTACATCCATATGTGTGTCCCATTGCTGAATGCTTAGAGACAGTTTTCTTTTTTCTTCTACAGTTTACTTTCAATTCCTTAGAGGTCAATGAGAATGATCACACAGTATATAGACAGCACTGCTACAAACACCCAGAACACAGGCTTCATGTCTTCTGTATGAGGGCCTCTGGGGCTCACATTCTTCTGTCTCAGCCTTGTATCCCTGCCACTTAGCGTAGTGCCTGGCACATAGTAATTGCTTAATATTTATTGATTGGCTGCCAAACCAACCTTACTCTCCCTTCAGTGAGGTCATTCTCACCCAAACCTCTAAAATAATTTCAAATGTAGGCCATATCAGTCTGATGATTAGAATTGGAACTGGAATGAAATGGGACATTAGTAGATCAACTAAAAGTTAACCAAAGGCAGGAGGTCCTGGGTTCAAATCTTGCCTCAGACACTTCCTAGCTGTGTGACCCTGGACAAGTCACTTAATCCCCATTGCCTAGCCCTTACTGCTCTTCTGCCTTGGAACCAATACACAGAATTGATTCTAAGATGGAAGGTAAGGGTTTTATTTTTTTTTTAAGTTAACCAAAGGAAATTCACAAAGAGTTGGCTTGGACAGAGCACAGTATCACATCATTTGGGAACAATGCTTTCATATTGGTCATCCTTGTGTGTCATTCAGAAACATGTGCCCAATAGGAGGAAGATATCATTGAATCCTTTTCCTCCTGGATTCTCTACTTTGGCAATAATGTTTCTGTGGAGGAAGAATTGAGGTAGAATACTGAAAGCCTCAAGGAAATCCCTAAAGTCTAAATGGAGAAATAGAATACCATCTAGACGGACATTTAATCATGACTTAGTATTTTGTTTAATATTTTATTTTATTTAAAATTTTTATTCCGATAACAAATTTCCACATGAGTTTTCCAAAGTTAAATAATGCCACTCCCTTTTCCCAGAGCTGACAAGCAATTCAGTCTAGGTTATACATGTATTATCACACAAAATGTTTCCATAAGTGGAACATAAATCATATGCTTTCATCCACATTCTGACTCCCACAGATCTTTCTCTAGAGTTGGACAGCATTGTTTGTCATTAGTCCCTCAGAATTGTCCTGGATCATTGCATTGCCAAGAGTAACAAAGTCTATCACATTTGATCATTCCACAGTATTGCTGTTACTGTATACATTCCACAGTATTGCTGTTATTGTGTACAATGCTCTCCTGGTTCTGCTGACTTCACTCTACACTGATCTATTTTTGTGACTCTGTGCCTAATACACTCTGTTCACGTATCCAAGGAGCCACTAATTACACACTCATTCCATTAGGTCATCAACTACTTCATCAGTACAGTGACTCACAGCTTCAAGTGGACATGAATGAATGTCTCAGAGGATCCTCATCCAACAACTGCCCTTCCTAATTCATCCACAGAATCTTTCCACTGAGGAGGTTTCTTACCTGAATCCTCCCATTCATAGTTCACCCAAACCAACTAGAACACTCCATTCCTGCTTGTAACTCCAGGACCATTATGGAGACTGACTTGCCACAAGCTCTCTAGAGTAAGATATCAAGCAGCATGAATGCATTCTGACTATAGGTAAGGTAGAACAGCCATTCACGAGAGAGGTAACTGTGAGCCTAGTTTGCCTTTATCCACAGAAGAATCACTCAACTCTGACAAAAATGCCTAGTTCTTCTAATTGGTTCCTCTGTAGAATGGTTTGAAATCACCTCATCTGCTATGCAAGTGAATGGAGCACTGGACTTGGAGTCAGGAAGTTTTGAGTACAAATATGATCTCAGACACTTAATAGCCGTGCATCCTTGGCCAAGTCATTTAATCTCTGTTTGCCTCAGTTTCTTCATGAGTAAAATGTGATTAAGGATAATACCTATTGGGGCAGGTAGGTGGTTAAGTGGATAGAGAGCCAAGCCTTGGAGATGAGAGGTTCTGGATTCAAATTTGACCTCAGATACTTCCTAGTTGTGTGACCTTGGGCAAGTCACTTAACCCCAATTGCCTAACCCTTATGTCCCTTTTGCCTTGCACTTAGTATGGATTCTAAGATGTAAGGTATGGGTTTAAAAAACAAATAAACAAAAAGAATAACTCCTATTTTACAGAATTGTTTTGAGGATCAAATGAAATAACATATGTAAAATGCTTTGCAAATCTGAAAGCATGATACAAAGGCTAACTTTTCCTTGCACATAATCCGGTTTGGCCACACTGGACATTGAGTTCAATAGCTTGACTAGGGCAGAGTTTGCAAGCATTTTACTTAGATCAAGGTGAAACACTGCTCCATAAAATATTACAGTTGCTTCATAATTAGAACTATAAGTAAAAACAATTCAAATTGTTGGAGATTCTTTTCAGCCATGTCTAACTCACTCTTCATGACCTCGTTTGAGGTTTTCTTAGCAAGGATAATAGAGTCATTTGCCTCTTCCTTCTCCAGCTCATTTTGCAGATGAGGAAATTGAGGCAAAGAGGATTAAGTGACTTGTCCAGGGTCATACAGCTAGGAAGTATCTGAAGTTAGATTTGAATCCATGTCTTCTTGACTCCAGCACTGGCACTCTATCCCCCATGCCACCTAACTTCCTCTCTATATTAGCAAATTGTTTCCCCTAGGGTTTTGTTGTAATGGTTATATATACTGTTAAACATCTGAAAAGAATTTATATACTCTGAAACTAACACAGTTAATGTTTTACGTGCAATGTTCTTTTTAATGCAAGGATTTAATGTTGAATATGATCTAGAAAGCTTAAATTGATAATTATATTTGCACATCTCTGAACATTTAACAACAAGATGATTAAAGATCAATTAACTGTGTTTGACCTGCAGAAGGCAGCTAGGTGGCTTAGTGGACAGAAAGTTGAACTTGGAGTTAGGAAGACCAAAGTTCATCTCTAGTCACTGACTACCTGGTGATATTGAGAAAAGCATTGACCCTCTCAGCCTCAGTTTCCCAATGTATGAAATGGGCATAATAATAAGAACCTCATGGGGATGTTGTAAGCATAAGATAACAATGATCTATATGTCAAAAACTTTGCATACCTTATAGCTTTAGGTAAATGTTAGCAATTATTACCCATTACAAAGGAGATACATTAAAAATTTTAAATCAAAAGAAATCTCAAGAAACAAAGGAGTCAAGTGGACTTAACTTTTCTGTCTCTCTTGCTGTGTTTTTTTTTTAAACCCTTGTACTTCGGTGTATTGTCTCATAGGTGGAAGAGTGGTAAGGGTGGGCAATGGGGGTCAAGTGACTTGCCCAGGGTCACACAGCTGGGAAGTAGCTGAGGCCAGGTTTGAACCTAGGACCTCCCGTCTCTAGGCCTGACTCTCACTCCACTGAGCTACCCAGCTGCCCCTCTTGCTGTGTTTTGATGGAAGACAATTTAATGGCATTTGTTTTCTCTGTATTTTAAAAATATTGTGCACTATCAAAATGATACTCATTGAGGCAAATGGTGTCAAATGTCATTTATAATCTTTTCTTTTCACAAGGCAGCCTCTTGAGCAAAAGAAAGACAGCATCATTCAAGCAGCAAATAGACTTTTTTCCGAAATATCCATTTTGCTGTCATCCTTCCAACTTAGATGTGACAATTGATAGAGCTTCTTTGAGGCTATGCTTTATCTGTGGAATGTTCATTTTTTTCCTTGCCTACCCTCAACCTTCCAGGTTGAGTTGCCATCATTACAACTGCCAAGAGATAAGGAGGACAGGGTCTTGACTGACAATACTTTCTCTCAGCATAAATTAAGGGTGGGGTATGGCTTGAATCATTCAGTTCTATAGCCCAGTCAGTCCTCTGCTCACACAGTCCTTTGATCTCTCCTTTTGGTTAAATTACATTTGTGGATTACTCACCTTAGGGGCAGTGTAGTATGTGAAGAACATTTGTTGCTGTTGTTATCCTTCATTTTCAAAGAGAACCAATGTTATCATAAGGTGATCTCCTGACTTGCTCATGAATTGGATTTAAGATTTAGGAGAGGCCGAGTTACACAAAGTCCTCAGTCTCACTCTCTTTCAGAGTCATTGAGGTTCAGTAGCAAGCCAAAAGTCGGGATGACTGGCATTGACCTGGGATTCAGTGGGTGACCTTGACTCTGATGTCTGACCAGGCTCTAATCACCACATTGTGCCTGCTTTGGCTGCCTTTATGGCCATTGGAACAAATTGTTCTCATTCAGCCCTTCCACTAGGGAAGTCTTCTCATACTAGGGATAGACATCTCAATAAATCACTACTAGGTTTGTGGTCTGTGTTAACCTTAACCTGATTTAATCTGCCTCAACAGTTTTATCAGTACGTGGCTACTCTGATGCCACATCTTCTTGGAGCCACAGGTGACAGTTGTCTGAAAGGTGGACATCCTAATGTGGATGAGCAGCCTTGCAAAAGGTATGGCAAGCCCTCCCTGAACACCTGATATGCTTATGTATGCAGCACTGGGGTTTTTTTTTTTTTTGTTCCAGAGGACCTGTGTTTGAAACCCAGAAATTCTAGTTACTCTCTTACCCTCTGGGTGACCTTGGGCAACCTCTGTGCTTCTCTCTGTGCTTTTTCCTTATCTATAAGATAAGGGGGCTGTACTAGACAATCTCTAAGGATGTCTAAATGGAATTCATTTTGGATGACTCTGACACTGATCTACACTTCCCTTGTGAGATCCTATTATTAGTTATTCTTCAAGTTAAGAGTCAGTTCTTCCAGCCTCAGCAATTTAAGTAAGTTGGATTTCAGAGTCTAGCTCCTGCTAAGTCAGGGCATCCTTCAAACACATTAATGTCAATGTCTCTCTCGTTGCACACCACCCTCAAATCCTTTTCTATAAAGCTAGAAGTATCGGAAAGCTGAGCTGGCTTTTCCCCTAACAGCACAGGACCAAAAAACACTTAAATTTGTCTGGTTTCCTTCTTACACTACACCAAAGTCCCAAATATGAAATCTAGATTTAAATAAGTTTTTATAATGTGGACCCAGAGCCAGCTAGTTAATAAACTTGTCATCTATAAACACACACACACACACACACACACACACACACACACACACACACCTAACAAACATTTTGAGCAGAATGTGTTCCAGGACAGAATCCTGTGGTCCTCCATCAAAGACCACCTGCCATATTGACATCAATTGATTAATTCTTCTGAACCTATTTAATTATACACCTCCCTTTCTTCTTTATAATATAACATAAACTATAGCTCTTCCTTTTGTGTCTTGTCTCTTAATTTGATACTGTTATATCAATTCTAATATGCTTATTTGTAATGAGCTACTTTTACATAGGCTCCTAGAGGGAAAAGACAGTGGATATTAGAAATCATATAATTATATCTCCTACCTCCCTATGTACACACACACACACACACACACACACACACACACATACATACACACATAGTTTCTTTTAATTTTAATGTGGGGAACATGTATAAGAAAGTGGGACAATATAAACACTCAGAATCTGATTACCTGTCACCCTTTCTTTATTAATCTTCACACTCACTTATTGAAAAGTAGTGACTGATGGAGGGTTACCCAGCAATCAATGGCAACATTAATTGGAATTGATCCAAAATTGTTTTTCTTTAGCAATTCCAGAAATTCTTGAAAAACACCCGCCTAGAGCAAAGGTAATTTTAAGCTAAACGGTGAGGCTTCTAAATTTGGAATGCATATATTTGAAAAGGAAAATTGGAAGTGGTAGTAAGAGGTATGAAGAGAATAAGATAGTCATGACTTTTCTGTGATTCAGAGATACTTCATAGCATAAGGAACTGCAATAGGAATGAATAAGTAAGCTCTAACTTTCTCATTAACCCCTTGTGTTATTTTGAGTAAATCACTTTTACATCTCTGGACGTCAGTTTCCTTATCTGTGAAATGGAGTAATTTTACTAACTATCTCTAAGGTCACCTTCAGTGTGAAAATTATATAACTCTAAGTTTCTTGAGACTTTTTTAGTTTAGTGGAAGAAGGGATGGCTAATTGTTTCCACCCCTAGGCTTCAAGTCTGTAAAAAATAGATGGGCACCAGGGATGTTAAAATATAATCTAAATGGTTGTGGGTATACACAGTGGGTTGAAGGAGAGACAGGACCAGGTTAGGGAGACCAGAGTACACAACTAAGCTGCAGCTAACTGACAAAAATGGCTATTGACCAACTGTCACCACTAGACCAGAGTCTTTGAAACCAAGAGGCAAGGTAAAAGGTTTTAACAGTTTTAATTATGAGAAACTAAAAGGATGGGATAGGAGTTTCTACACTAAAACCTAATGGGCAAAACTATAGGTTAAGGGGGAGGACTTAACTTCTCTAATACTAATTGACCTAGGCCAGGCTGGGCATAAAGGAGCTGTTCTGGAGTCTCTGGGGGGCTCCTTCAAACCTGGATCCAGCCAGGTTTGACCAGCACAGCTAAAGGGTCTGTGGGTGGCTTTGAGGGTTTCTCATGGTAATCCACAGATGATCTCAGGATGCCAAAGGCCAAGGTGGTCCAAGGTACCCAAGTAGAGTGAGTGTGCTTGAGATACTGTCCACCAGATCCCAAACTCCTCCTCCACCTGGTGCTGCTCTGTAGTTCTTGTCCACTTGTTAGAAACCATCACCACTCCAGATCCCAGGGAATCAGGATGCAGGGTGTCGTTAACTCTGAGATCTCCCGGGGCTAACAACAGTTTGTGCCAATCACTAATGGAGTCTCTCTCAGGGCACAAGCCCCTTCCTGCTCCTTCATTCCATCTTGGAATGCTCCAGCTCCAGCCCTTCCTGCTAGGTCCCACCTTAATACTTAATTAATTATTAACTAATCTTCCTCACAACAAGTCTCATCTAGATTTGAAGATGCAAATAGCTTCCTACCCATAGTCCATGGGGGAAGGAGTGAAATAAAAATCAAGGAGAAAGATTGGGGCAGGGGGAGAGGGAGAATCCATTAAGGGAAGAAAGGGGCAAAAGAAAAGCGTTTATTAATTTTTCACTGACTATCTACTAGCTGGATCCTCCCTTAATTTCTTAGAATAAAATGAGAGAATTACAGAGTTGAAATAGCCCTCAGAAGGATTACCTGAAAGTGAGGTAATCCTTGAATCCTGGTAGCATACCTGTTATTCATTTTGAAGACCTTCAGTGATATAGAACTGAGAACATCCAAAAACATTTCCTTCCAGTTCTCAGTCTAATTCTTAGGAGGGCAGCTAGGTTGCACAGTGGATAGAGCACCAGTCCTGGAGTCAGGAAGACTCATTTTCCCAAGTTCAATTCTGGCTTCAGTCACTTACTGAATGTATAACCCTGACCAAGTCAATTAACCCTGTTTGCCTCAGTTTCCTCATCTATAAAATGAGCTAATGAAGGAAATGGCAAACTGCTGGTATCTTTGCTATGCAAACATGGAATGGGGTCACAAATAATCAAACACAACTGAACAACAAATTATTAGGAAGTTATTTTTATGTTGAGCTATGTTTTGTTCCACTGTAACTTTCCCACATTACTTTTAATTGTAATTTCTGAGTCCCATATGACAGGTTGAATCCCTTTTATCATAGGACAACCCTTCAAATTTTAACACACTCCCCACGGTTTTTCTTTTCCAGGCTAAACAGGACTAGCTTCTTCAAATGTTCATTGGCATGAAATTTTGAACCCCCTTACCATTATGGTCTCTGGATCTGTAAGTGTTCTAGCTTGTTGAAGACTGTTTTATAATGTGGCACCCAGGATTGAGCATTGGAGAAGCTTGCCATGTACACTTTCATCCTTTACAAACATTCTGAGCTGAATGTGGCCCAGGACAAAATCAAAGACTACTTGTCAATTGTTATTGATTGATTAATCTATTAAAATGAGCTCTCTGAGGGTAGGGACTGTTTTGGGCTTTGTTTTTGTTTTTTATTTCTCTTTGTATCCCCAGAACTTAGAACAGTGCCTTGCATGTAGTAGGAACCTAAATGCTTGCTGAATTGATTCTTGGATTTGACCATTCAACTATTTCTCAATACTTTCTTACACCTCTCCCTATCTTCTCATCAAGGTTCGTGGGATAATCTTTGTATGACACTTTGCTATAATCCAAGAATTCAATTTCCCTAGAATTTTTCTGATTTCTCTTATGGCACACTGGACCTATATTAAAAATCTCTGCAGCTTTCTAAGAACTGTCTGCCAAAGCTTATGTACAACTGACAAAGCCCAGAGTCATTAGTCAAAAAAAGAAAATGAGATTATTCTGGTGTAAGATAGTCTTGCCCTGTGCTTCCTGACTATCACTGACTCCCTTTCCAAGTGTTCTCATACCAAATATTCAATAATATATTCTAAAATGTTACCAGGAGGCAAAAGCACAATTATTGGGCAAGGATTTGAAGAATCTACGCACTTAACTTTCTTGAAAACTGAGACAACATTCACTTTTCTTAAGCTCCTTCATTGCTTTTGTCTTTCCCCGAATTTTTGAAGTATTATAGAAAGCCACTCAACTATCGAATCCATAGCTATTTTCAGTAGCTCTTAAACTAGTGACTAGAACTTAACTAAAGCAGTTAGATGCTCTCCTCACTGATGTTGAGGTTCACTTTCCTCATTAACTTTTTTCTATCTCTAAAAATATGAAAACTTTTTCCTTTGTAGGAAAAGAAAAAATAAATAAAATTGGATTTAGTTAGAGTTATCTTTTTCTATCATTGGCTATTTCCATACCATTAATGGTATTTCCCTCTAGAGATCTTCTTTGTGTCCCAAATATAGCCTTTATTGTTGTTTTTAGCATTCATAAAAAGTCTCATGATAAATTTAAGCTTTCTTCACAAAATTCTTAAGTAGCTGTGCCATTTCCTGTATGAAATATGTTATCTGTGCTTGCATCTTTATTCTTTTTAAAAATAATTTTTGCCTTTTAAAAAATTCTAAGCCAGTCAATAAGTTCCCTATGGATCCATAAAAGTGGGAGAGAAAAAAATTGCAACATTCTTTTCTAGTCCCTTTAGATATACTTGGCCCCTCTTTCTCTAGTTCAAAATTATGACTTAATCCTTTGTCTATGCTTAGACAAAGTAACTAGGTGGCACAATGGATACAGCTCTGAGTCTGGAGTTAGGAGGACCTGAGTTCACATCTGGCCTCTAGCACTTACTAAGCTGTGTGGAAAGATCAACTGAAATAGACTTAGCTACTATCAAGCAATACAATGATTCAGGACAATTCCGAGATTTGTGAAAAAGAGTTTTCATAGAACTGTTTGAGATGGAATGCAGATGAAAGCAGACAATTTTTCAGTTGTTTATTTGGGTTTAAGTTTTGGGACTTTGGTCTTATAAGATTAGTCACTTACAAAAATGAACAATATGGAAATGTGTTTTGCATGATAACACATGTATAACCCAAATCTAATTGTTTGCCAACTCTGTGAGTGGGGAGGACAGAAAGAGGGAGACAATTTGGATCACATAACTTCAGAAAACTTATGTGGAAATTTGTTTTTATATGTAATTGATAAAATAAAATCAGATAATAAAAAACAAATTCTCATCATCAGGATTCTTTCTTTGGTTATATTCTTAAGTCTTCTTTTAAATGGATGGATACAGAAAGCAATCTTTGCTTTTTAATTCAAAATTTGGCCTCGCATAGACGTGATAACTAATGTTCAGAAGGAGAAAAACTAGTGAAGATGGAAAGGGAAAAATTTTCCTTCACATTGTTAGAAAAGGGATAGGGACTAGACCTGTGATTTCAATGGTTTAGAACTTTTTTTTTATTGTCTACAACATTTATTTGATTTTGATTAGGGGATGTGAGTGGAGATTGGGGAGATAAATAAAAAGAAGTGAAAATGTAAACCACCACCTTCTCTGAAATTTACAGTCTTAAAGGTTCTTTTTTTCTTCATTCAAATTTTATTTTATTTCCAGGTTTACAGTCTCTTCCTTATATCCCTCTCTTTCTTTTTCCACCTTTTTTGAAAAAGGCAGAAAAGGAAAATTCATGGCAAGCATGTATAGTAAAGCAAAAAATGCCTTCATTGACCCTATCCAAAATATCTATATTTATATCTGTATCTATAGCCATATATATCTATATATTTGTATAGATCTCTCTCTCTCTCTCTCTCTCTCTCTCTCTCTCTCTCTCTCTCTCTCTCTCTCTCTCTCTCTCTCTGGGTCTATCACCTCTGTAAGGAAATAGATAACATGTTTCATCATCAGTACTTAGAGCAGATGTATTGAACATTGTGTGTGTGTGTGTGTGTGTGTGCGTGCGTGCGCTCGTGTGTGCGCTTGCGCGTGCGTACGAAAGAGAGAGAGAGGGAGAGGGAGAGAGAGAGAGAGAGAGAGAGAGAGAGAGAGAGAGAGAGAGAGGAGAAGAAAGAGAGAGAGAGCTCCCTTTGGCAGCCTAATGAAATATCTGTATCTCTTCTCAGAATACCACTTAAAAATACACAAAATGAAATATATAGGTATACAAGGAAAGAAATTAAATTGAAATAAGCATACATTTTTACCTGTTGAAGTTCACACACTCCCTGAAATCCATCCATGGCCCCCATTGTTAAGAATTCCTTAGAGAGTTCCCTAGAGCACTGAGATATTAGGTGACTTGCTCAGGGTCACACAGCCAGAACATCTGAGAAAAGACTTGAATTCAAGTCTTCCTGGCTCTCAACCACCTCTCTGTCTACTCTACTATATTGTCTCTGTATTGGGAAGGTGAAGAAAAATATGTCAGGGGACAATATTGTGAATGCTTTTATTATCGTTGTTATAATTCACATATATATGTATATATAGATATAGATATCTACATTTGCATTTTCCATTTAAAAAATCATTTCTCAAAACTCCTTTAAGTATATTAGTATGCCTATTTTGTCGATAAGTCTTAGAGTGCATAAATGACTTTCCTAAATTCATGTAGCCTGGGGATGGGAGCAGAAGTCAGGTTTTGTGGCTCTGAGTCTGCTGTGCTTTTCACCATGTCTCCCCTTTATTGGATATAGATAATGCCTTTGATTATGCAGCAGGGAGAAGTGGCTGCTTAATAAATATCCTCATTGATATTGGCAAATAAAGACCATTTCAACTTCACAGTTTTAAAGGAATATGACATTCTGATAATTCTGAAATAAATGGTCATTGTATTAGATGCTATCTTCCAAGCTCTGCTGACCATGCCTCACAGTAACAAGGGAAATCCAAAGCTTGAAAATTTGGGGGCTTTTTGGAAGATTCCTAACCCAGGGATCTTTTTTTTTTAACCCTTAACTTCTGTGTATTGGCTCCTAGATGGAAGAGTGGTAAGGGTGGGCAATGGGGGTCAAGTGACTTGCCCAGGGTCACACAGCTGGGAAGTGTCTGAGGCCAGATTTGAACCGAGGACCTCCCGTCTCTAGGCCTGACTCTCAATCCACTGAGGTACCCAGCTGCCCCTAACCCAGGGATCTTCATACCAGAGACATCCTCTGTCAAAAGTGCTTAGTGATATGGCCTTTTTGTGAGTACTTTTAGTAATGGGACATTAAATTTTGGCTTTTCCTTTCTGATCCATATATATATATATATATGCATATATTTGTATTTAGCCATTGAGGGAATTTGTTTTGCTAATAATGTAGTTGTTATGATAAATGTCTTCTTTTCTTTTTCTTCAATGGGGTGAAAGGATCAGATGAAGAGAGAATATTTTTATTAATATAAAGAAATACAAGGTGTGGGGTCCTTCAGATATGTCAGATATGTAATGCTTCATACACTTTTAGACGAAGTCATTGAATTATTAGTTATTTTATAATTGTTTTACTTTGTTGTTAAAGATAACTCATGAAAACGAGAGTGTTCCATAAATGTTTATTTGTAATGTGAAAAAATCAATTAAACTTTTCTAAAATTTAAAAAAAGACTTTTATAGGAGAAAAGTTATAAGGATATAGAAGCCTAGAAAGAATTAATTCATTCAGTGACTCCTAATAAAATGATTTCTAATAAATTCAGTTATCCATATCAGAAGGAAAGTAGCTTGAATACCAGGTTGAGATGAGACTAGGGCATGTTATTTTGACCTTCATTTTTGTAGACTAGTCATTAACTGGGAATAGTATTATCAGATTTGCGTATGGAAAGAAGATGGCAATTGATCTGTCATTTATTTCCTCCTCTAATTGGAGACCTTTGCTGGCTCCTCTGGCCCCTTGTTTATTTCACAGCTAAGGCTGGATGTCAAAAATTCAGTTTAAAAAACAAAACAAAACATCTGCTTATTTCATAGGGATTTTCTTGCTCCTCAGAAGATTCTTTTTCCTTTTCCATGTGAGATAAATAATTTCTATTTTCATTTCCATGAAATGTAAGCCTTGTCATCAAATAAGTTTCTGAATTTTTTTCATTATTACTTTGGAAACACCTTGTCTTCTTTTTAAAATCCCTTCAAATCCCTCTTCTTTTAGATAAGCTTTCCTGAGATGGCTCTTTAAATAGGCTGTAATAGATCATAGGATGTTAAAACTTGCAAAACAACTTAGATTTGGACTAGTATTTTCTACCTAAACTATGCTGTGCAATGGATAACATTTCTAAATTCTTCACTACTCTTTGGGCCCTGAGCATAGTGGCTTTCTGTAGCTCTGTGGGTATGACGATCCATCTGTGAATAAGGTAATATCAGGACCTTTCATTGGCTTATCATCTAAATCAGGTCTTGTTTTATGCATGATGTTAAGTGCATATTCACAGATGCGTAGACTTTCTCCTTCCAGAGGTAAATCTGGAATCAGAGTAGCAGGATTTAAGTTTTTGCACCGGTGAAAAGTTATATTTTCACTAGCCAAAAGGATCGCTTGGTATCTTGATAATCTCTGAGAAGTGAATGCTTGCAAGTTGGTGTTTCTTAAAGTAGATTCCACTTGGTCTTGGGAAAATACTTTCAATTCACTCCCTAATACCAAGGATGAAGACTTTCTAATCATGATGGCTACAGCAGCTATGGCTTTTAAACAACTAGGCATACCACAAATCACTGAATCTAACTTAGAGCTGTAGTAAGCAACTGGTCTAAGTCTATTTCCAAATGTTTGCATGAGAACACTGGAGGCTATCCCTTTGTCTTCATGCACATAAAGTAGGAATGGTTTGTCATGATCAGGGATACCTAGGGCTGGAGCTGATAGAGTAAGTGATTTCAATTTCTCTAATGCATGGATATGTTCTTTATTCAGCTTTAACGGTTCTGGAACTTCCTTCTTGGTTAGCTCTATCAGAGGTCTTGCTATGTAAGCATAACCTGGAATCCAGTTTCTATAGAAGCTCATTATTCCTATGATTGCCCTGAGTTGCTTTTTGGTCTTAGGCAAACTCAAATTTTGTATATCTTGTGTTCTCTTTTGGAAAATTCTTCTGGAGCCTTTCTCTAGGATGAATCCTAAATAATTTACTTTTTCCTTCATGAATTGAAGTTTCGATTTGGAAATTTTATGGCCCCTTTTGCCTAGCTCTTTGATTAAGTATATGCTATCAGTGTAACAGACTTCAGCAGATGGTGACATTAGCAGGATGTCATCAACATAATGTACCATTTTGCTGTCAAGGAATGTTATCGACTCAAGGTCTCTCTGCAGAATTTGGCAAAATACTGAAGCTGAATCTGAAAATCCCTGGGGCAAACGCGTCCAGAAGACAGATTTACCCTCCCATGAGAAAGTGAACAGCTTCTGGCTGTCTCTGTGCAGGGGAACAGAGAAGTATGCAGAGCTCAGGTCCAGAACAGTAAACCAAGCAACTTCAGGTGCAATGGCTGCAATGATTTGCGATGGACTTGGTACCACGGCATAGGTCTTTTGCACATGGTCGTTTATTGCTCTGAGATCTTGAAATAAATGCCATTGAGTCTTCCCATCAGAAGATAATTTTGCTTTCTTTATTGGCATGATTGGTGTATTGTATTGTGAAAATCCATATTTTAATATACCCTGCTCCAATAAACTCTCTATGATGGGTTTCACTCCTTCTATCGCTTCTTGACTAAGTCTGAACTGAGGAATTCTTGGAAGTAAGCCTTCTTTCACCTCTATCTTTACTGGTTCTGCCGACAATATCCTGCCCACCTCATTTGAATTTTTAGCCCACACATAATCTGGAATATCATCTGGAACCTCATAGATGTTATCAGCTGATTGGTATGATGGTTCCTCACTACATGCGTCTAAAAATAAAATGGGATGGTGTTTCAGAGATCTTTTGGGTATGTGTAAATAAATTTGTCCATCTGGTTGACATTGGATGGTTGCAGCCAATTTGCATAGAAGATCTCTTCCCACGAAATTTGAAGGACATGATGGCATCAATAGGAAGGTGTGTTCAAGAGTCAGAGGTCCAAATTTTAACATTTTAACTTTTAGCTTTGGGACTTGTTGTGTTACCCCACAAGCTCCTCTTACTCTTAAACTGCCTTGAAATTGACATCCTTCAGGTGGTTCTCGGAGTATGGAACAAGTTGCCCCCATGTCCAGTAATCCCTCATAGTGTACCCCCCAATTTCTAGAGTAACTAAGGGTTCTCCACTGTCATTGGACTTCATTGTCACTAAGGGTAGTAAAGAATTCTCAGTATTTTGTGTACACTTATCATTGAATCTGTGTTGCATGTGGTCTTGTGTCTCTAAACCCAAACTTCCTATAGCACCATTAGGCAAGTTCAGTTTAGAATCAGGATTACAGAAAACAGGCTTAAAGAGCATACTCTCATTGAGAGCTTGTAAGTCATTGTCATTATTGCAGATTCCATGTTGGCTTTCATTAAGGGCTTCAGAAATGGAAGTTTGATTTGATTTATCTTCCACTCTGCTCTTTAAAGAACTGTCAAGCCTCAAATCAGCAATCTTTCCTTCAGTAGTATCCGGGAATGTATGATAGTTAGATTGTGTTCCCTTCAACACCTCAGGTACAACTACTGATTCAAAAGCTGACTGATGTTCCCTATTTTGCCCTACTGTTTTTGTGACTGACATTAGATGATTTTTATTATCAATCACAGCAACAGTCTCATTGATGTTTTGTTTAGGCACACTGATTGCAGAAGAAGACAACTGTTCCCTATCTCTTCCCCAAATTTAGGATGAAATTCTGTAGCTAAGGGGTTGAGAAAGGTGGATTTGGACTTCCCTACACAGCTGCTATCATCTTTTAAATCAGTGGGTCTTTTCTTTAAAATCAAATTCTTGCCAACATCTAGACTTTTTTGCTCTTTAACCTCTAACTGTGACATTGTGTCTAAAGCAATTGCATGGGAAAGAACTGTTGCGTCTAATTCCCCTGAGGTTACTGAAAGTGTTCCTTTCTGGAAACTTTGTAAATCCTCACCATAATGTTCTTTATCCAAGCTGTCCCTTTGCTTTATACTTGGAATAAAGAGAGGAATTTTAGTTTTTGATGATTCTAAACCAGTATGCAAAATTTCTTGATGTGATTCTTTGTAATGGTTTGATTCATGCTTCCCACCCAATGTGTGTGATATGGAATGAGAAAGCTGATCCCTTATATAATCATCCTCCTTAATGCCAAAGATTTCTTTGCTCATTCGCATTATCTCTTCCCATTGCTCATTATCTAACACAGACCTACGTATATCCTCTATGTAGATTACTTTAGACACTTTTTCTATTTTGCCCAGATTTCTCATTTTGCTTTCCTCATTTCTATTAGACTCTGCCACACCCAAATTACACTGATTGATAGGTTTTAAATCAGGAATCTCGATTCATAATGATTTTTTCAGTTTCGTTCCCATTTGTATATATCTCTCCATATCATCTAACAAAGGTGTTTGACTGTACTTTTTGCGTGTGTGATTGCAGCAAGTACCCTCATGTTTTTCTTCATCACGCCTTTTTGATTCATTATTCCTAGTCCATTTTGAATTATAAAATGTCTTTCTATTATCTTTTTGATTATTGGGTTTTGAAAAATCTATTTGTTTCCTAAATCTACAAACCCAAATAACATGCCCGATCCTCCCACACAAGTAGCATCGGGGTGCTGATTTTGATTTTGGGGTGCTGTTGGCAGGTTATCTAAATTGATTTCTACTCGTTTGGAGAGCAAAATTCTTCACTTCTTCAATTTTTTTCTCACGTTTAGATTGCTTCAATTGACGCTTCAGATCTGCTATGATCTCATCTTTCTCATTGTCAGATTGCCTAGCCATTCTCACTTCTTTCTGTTTGGAATCATGTATATACGCCGCATGATTCCTAATATCCTCCAGTGGTAATGATTCCCACTGTGGACAACTTTGCCTGAAATAATTTTGTATTGGGATTGAGGTTCCCTTTACAAATTGCCTCCTTATATGATCAATTGTATCCTGGGCATGTGTGTCTCTAAGTCCTAATATTGTTTCTGCTGCTTCAATAACTCTGTCTAGAAAACTGCTCGGGTGTTCTTCTTCCCCTTGCCTCAGTTTTTCAAATTTCTGCCAGACATTTGGTCTTTTTGCAAATAATCTCATTGCTTCAATAAGATCAGCCCTGCATCTTAACAAGTACCTCATGTTAGCATGTTGATGAAATCCAGATCTTGATGCACTAGTGGCCATGATTCTAAATTGGGGTTCATCCTAGTTTCATTGAGGAATTTTTCCTTTTCCGAGGGAGAGTAAAATTCCCCCAAAAGAAATTCGACATTGTTGAAACTAGGGTTGAAAAGAGTGAACACCTGCTTTAATTCTTTTAAACTTTTGTAAGGCTTTTCGTAGAACCTAGGAAAACGCCTTTTTAAAACCTCCATATCACTAGGAGTGAATGCCTTGTATGTTTTGACATGCACCACCCCCTCACCAGGTTGTACAATAGTCCTGTCCACTATTGGTAGTACAGAGACCACTGTATTCTGAATCAGTTGTTCTTTTTCAGTTTCCTTTTGCCCCCCAAATTTTTATTCTACAATTTCTAGTTGCAAGATCGTATGTTTATCAAGTTCCTTGCCTTCACGTATTTGCTTTAACCCTTGGAACAGTAGTTTGATGTTTTCTACTAGTTCCTTGCTATCATTATCTTGTTTTGGATGAGATGCCTTGTAATCACTGAACAGATGAGTCAGGATCGCTTTTGAAATTGCCAAAAAATGCCATAGAGACAGAACAATTGCCACAGCTGTTGGTATGAAGCATATACATTCAGCTAAAGTGAATGCAAACCATTTGTAATAGTCATATATTTCAATTAATTGTTGTATCAAGTTTGGTACAACAAGCCAAAACGTATATAATCCCTGCATAAAAGACCAAATAAGCAGTGACAGACTGCTTAATACAAAAATCATTCTTATGAAATTCATTTTCTTTTGCTTTAGAAGATAGTAGGTTTCATTTGGCTTGGCTTGCCAGATGTAATGGGGATAATTTGAGGAAAGATGTGTGGTAGAAGGGGATTTTGAAAGGAGGTTGTCAGGGACTTGCTAAGTAGGAAATCTAGGTTACAGGTAGGCTGGAATAAGGAGATTCAGGATATAATATGGCTGAAGTCAGGAGTATAACACTGGAAGGGAAACAAAGATCTTCAGGGAGAGGAGGAATGAATCTAATCAGGCAAAGACAGCAGGCTTTACAGACTGGGACTTAGACTCAGAGACAAACTAAGAGAAATGGACTGAACTGAAATTGACCACAAGCTTTAGTTAATTTCACAGGAAGGGATTTGTTTTGAAGTTACACCTTCCTTCAAGATGGATCCCCTGGCTTCCCTTCAAGCCCAGAGTATGTTGGTTCTTTCCTCTTCTTCCCTCTTTTAATAACTAACTGACAATTAACTAACAGCTGTTGAACTCAAAAGGATTTATTATCTTCAAGGATGATTTGTCAGGAAAGTGGATTAAAGGAAGCCCTAACTGTTGTCTCAGGAACCTCAGGTGGGGGAAGGAAGCAGAGATGGAGTCTGAGTAAGGACCTGCCTTTAACTCAGCTTACAAAATGCTCTTGATATCTAAAGGGAATAAATGATGACTGACTAGTTTCTTTATATCTAATACTGTCAAATAATAATTAACCCTTCACAGATTTGAACTCCTCTCTAATTACTCTCCTTATTAACTCCGCAGACATGTAAGGTAAGGGAGGGAAGGTAGGAAATAAAATAGGGAAGGAAGATACAAAGGGTTTATCTAAAATAACAATTTCTTTTTTTTTAAACCCTTAATTTCAGTGTATTGTCTCATAGGTGGAAGAGTGGTAAGGGTGGGCAATGGGGGTCAAGTGACTTGCCCAGGGTCACACAGCTGGGAAGTGGCTGAGGCCGGGTTTGAACCTAGGACCTCCTGTCTCTAGGCCTGACTTTTACTCCACTGAGCTACCTAGCTGCCCCCCATAAAATAACAATTTCTTAAATAAATATTTCAAAGGCAGGCTAAATTTCAATTCTACAGATAGGCAAGGAAGCCCCTCAGCTGGTCTGAACCCTCTCTCCATGAAAAACCCAAACCAACTGACCTTCTCCCTCAAGATTCCAAATCCCTAACTGATTTTAGAACTCAGCCAAATCTAGAAAAACTATCATGACCCCCTCTCTCTATACTACAGCTCTCCTTTATAAGTTATATCCCCTCATAAGAGTGTAAGGCTCTTGAGAGTTGGGACTGTCTTTCTTGTATCTGTATTCCCAGGACTTAGCACAGTGTCCAATGCATAGTAAGTGATTAATCTGTCTTAACAGAATCACAGAAATAATAATGAAGTGCATAGAAATATGTGACTTATATCTTGAATCTGGATACCCCCAAATGCCTGCATGTGCCTATAGTCCCAGACCACAAGAAAGATAAATAGCTTACATGGGTATAAAAGTCACAAGTGAAGCTTATTGACAATGTGTTATAAGGTACTGAGCTAAGCAACTACAGATAGAATAGGTTAGCTTTGATTTGGCTACTTCACATAAACTAAGTAAGCACTCTGCCACTGAAGTCATTTTTCCAAAGGAATGGTTAGCGGCCAAGCTACCATTCTATATGAATGAAGAATGGGCATACAAGAAGGTTTGGATGTTCCCTTTTTTTTGAAACAGTGTGTTAAGAATCCATTTGCAAAAATAGTGACACTGGAAGGGTTTGCAGATGAAAGTAATACATTTACAATACTTCAGAACAATCCTCCAAGAGCAACGGAAAGTGGTGCCAGTTAATTAGAGTAAGGTTACATACAAATGGTATTGGCTTATGCTGCACTTAACAGTGTGAAATGGGAAAAGAGGCTTTTAGAATTTTTTTTTCCATTCAGAAACATTTATGCTTTTTTATTCACTGTTTGAATTCTATTTCATTGACAGGATCTCCAGTAGCATTGAAGATAAGGGCCATTGTACAACATTTGGGAACTTCCTACTATGGTGATTTTCTGTTGCAAACTATCAAAAACCTGGCAATTTCCTTTTGCTTAAGAAGATTTCCTTTGGGTACATGGGAACATCTAAGTGGTACAGTGAATAGAGAATTGGGTCTGGGGTCAGGAAGACCTGAGATCAAATCCAACCTCAGACACTTACTAGTTATGAGACCATGGGCAAGTCACTTAACTGTTTGCCTCAGTTTCCTTATTTGTAAAATGACCTGGAGAAGGAAATGGCAAATCACTCTAGTATCTTTGTAAAAAAGAGCCCAAATGAGGTCACAAAGTAGTATCTATTGGAACAATTGGACGACAATTTTGACTAGAATGTTTGTAAGTAGAATATCAGTGATAATTTTTCAGATTGAACAGTGGGGAGATTTTCTTCTGTAGGTAGGTAGGTGCTAGAGCCAATCAATACACTCTCCTGAAAAGCAGACCAGGATCTAGACTCCACTGGCATAAGGACTACATATACATTTTGTTCCAAATGAATTTAGTCGGATGAAGCAGGAGTCAACAACTCTTTCCTTTTCAGTGACAGGGAGGACCATTTGACCTTACCATTTGCCCTGCTTCTCTATCCTGCATTCCTTGAGTACTATCATCCAACCTACTTATATTGGGTAACCCCAACATCTTAGTGCAGTTTTATGATAAAACATAAATGTATATAAATGCACTAAGATTTTGGGGACACCCTTTCTGTAGAACCTTAGAACCAGTGGGATTTGCCATTCAACTCACCATTACATCTTTAGGATTCCTGGCTTTTTCATTTGCCCTGAAACTGCTTCTTTATATTGTCTTCCCCAAATAAGAGCGCAGTGTTCTGAATCCAAGTTTTGGCTCAAAAGTCAGTTCATGGTGGCAGCAAGGACCATGTGGTTGGAAGGATGCCCCACAAGGAGCCAAGCAGGAGTGCTTGGCAAGCTGCAGGCAAAGTCTACCAGTAGGAGTCTGCCATCTGTTTGTTACATCCTATGTTCATAAGATCATAAATCTAGGACTAGAAAGTCCCTTCAGTATCACTTAGAACAGCTAGCAAGAGTGATGAATAGAGCTCTAGACTAGGAGTCAGGAAGAACTGAGTCAAATCCTTCCTCAGTCATTTATTAGCTGTGTGTCTCAGGGCAAGTCACTTAATCTGTTTGCCTCAGTTTCCTCATATGCAAATGGAGGATAATAAAAGCATCTACCTCCCAGGATGGTTGTACGGATAAAATGAGATAATAACTATAAAGTTCTTGGCACTGATCCTGGCACATTATAAGCACTAAAGAAATGGCTATTGTTGTTATTATTATTATTATTATTATTAATTTCTTATTATCTAGTACAACTCCTTCATTTTACACATGAGGAAATGAAGGTCCAGGGAGTTTAAGTGAGTTACCCCAAACCACAAAGCTATTGAGTATCAGATATTGGGTTTCAACCTAGGTCATCTGACTAAAGAGCCAGGGTCTTTTTTGGTGAGAAATGTTCATTTAATAAGTTTCTTTTGTGTTCCAGACCTGGAATCAAAAAGACCTGAGCTGAAATCTGATTTTAGATCCTTTCTAGTTGTGTGACCCTCGCTAACTCACTTACCCCTGTTTTCCTCCATTTCTTCATCTGGAAAATGATCTGGAAAAGGAAATGACAAACCACTCCAGTATCTGCCAAGAAAATTTCAAATGGGGCCACACACAACTGAAACACTTGAACTACTGCTATAACAACAATAACAGTATTTGTCAAAAAGATGGGACTTGATGAAGGTAATGAATAATCAGTTTTCAAAAAAACTGCAAACTATGAAACCTGATAAAGAACTGTTCAGAATCCTTTAGAGAAAAATTCATGTTAAAATAGACATGAGACATCTCTCACATAATATCCATCAAGCCTCATCAAAATAAAAGAAAGAAAATGGTAAAAAATAGGAAAAACTCACTGTTGGAGAGAGTCCAATTAATTTATTGCAGTTGGCATTGTGAATTTGTTCTACTGTTCTAGAAAAACAGTTTGGACTTACACAAAAAAGTTCCTAAATATCTTGAGCCCAGAAATATCACTTCTTGGGACTTGTGTATGCCAGCACACTATTGGAGAACATTCTCATTGGCCATATTTCTGGGTCCAAAATATTTAGGAACATTTTTTGCATGAATGTAATGGAATATGATTATAGGCTTCAGAATGATAGCTATGAGGAATTCAGAGAGGAAAGAAGATCTTGAAATAATGAAGAACAAAGAAACCAGAGCTAAAAGAATACTATATATAGTAAGTTACATCATTGAAAATACAGTATGAAGAATCTATAAAGTCATAAAATACCACCATATTTGTGTCAGTACCATAGAAATAACATTAAAGGGCACATCACTTGTCTATTAATAATATAACCATTTTTTCAGGGAATGTATTTTATAGATGTTTGTTAGGGTATATATTGAGAAACATCTGTGGTGTCAAAACAAAATTCATGCCTTTTGAAAAGGGGAAATTGGGGACTTAAGAAGGACTGTGCTACCTAGCTGCTCTCTCATGCTGTCTCCCATAGTCCTAACAAAGCCAGTGTGGCAGGACAAAAGTCAGGATAACTTGGCAATGGCCTGGGAGACAGTGGATAACCTTGGTGTCTTTGATGTAAAACCAAGCTCCATGAGCTCCACAGCACCTGCTTCAATTGCCTTCATGACCATCGGAACAGATTGTTTTCATCCACCCTTTCCACTTGAAGGTAGTTTTCACATGCTTGGGATAGACTTCTCCATGGTCACTGAGGGGTTTGAGACCTCTTGGTCATTCTCAACATGGCTTAACCCATCTGCCAAACTTCTTGGATCCATAGGGACAAGCTAGAGGAAAGTGTACACCAAAGGTAGATGAGCAGCACTGAAAAGGACAAGCAAGAGGTACTGGTCCTCCCTGACCAGTTAGGTGGCACCATACTATGCAGAACAATGGCCCCTCCACTGGAGGGGATAATTCTCCCTGGGCAGCTGGCATTGCCATAGTGTACAGAACAATTTTGATTCTCCCACCAGAGGTGCTAGTCCTCCCTGAACACCCCATATAAACTACTTGATCGGATGGGCAGTAAGGGAACCTCTATATATATCTTTCTTTGTTATTAGGTGCTTGGCACATAATAAGTACTTAATAAATGTTTTTAATTCATTCATATCTAGCCTTAGAAAAATCTAAATTTAAATACTGCCACTGATATTTGTGTGGTCGTGGGTGAGTGGCTGAGTCTTACAACACTCAGGCAATTTTCTAAAATTTGATATTAAAGAAAGTTGCCAATCAACATCAGCAATGGAAGTTTTACCTCTGGGAGATCCCTATGTGAATGAAATCATAGATCTGGACTTCCACAAAAAAGTTAAATATTGAAGACAGAATTCTTGAAATTCTGGTGGATTTCTACGTAGGTAGATATTTTAACCCCCTGTTCCATGACAAATTCTTGCCAATCTATAAAAACTTTGTTACCCAAAAGCCACCCTTAATACGGTAAAACTTATGAATGTTAAAAAAAGGACTTTTCCTCCTTCCTACATCATGCTCCTCTCATCCCTAAGTCCCCTCTCTACTTTGCCCACAGTCCCATTACAGAGCTGATATGAAAGGTTGGCTTGATTGGGCAAAATTAGGTAGGTTCAGTATATTGATGACTGTTGGAAGTTGGAATGGATGGTGTTGGAAGAACTCAATTCAAATCTTTCCTCAGATGCTTAATATCTGTGTGACCCTAGACTTGACCTCTTCCAGCCTCAGTTTCCTTAAATTTTTATTTTTTCCAGATTGTATATAGGTACAATTTTTAATACTTCTTTTCTGACATTTTGAAATTCTAGCTCTCTCCCTCCCTTTACCTCCCCAATAAAATAGAGGTTATAAAATATTATCATATACACAGATTTCCCTGTGCATCATGTTGTGAAACAAGACATAAATTGCTTATACTAGAGAAAAAAATCTTGGAGGAAATAAAGTGAAGAATAACATGCTTCAATCTGTATTCAGATTCTGTCTGTTCCTTCTATGGCAGTGGAAATGGTGGGGGGGGTTGTTTGTTTTGTTTTGTTTTGGCATCAAACCCTGGGAGTTGTCTTGGATTCTTACCTTGTTGAAAATAGTTAAGTCATTCACAGTTGATCACCATTACTATTACTACATACAGAATTCTCCTGGTTCTGCTCATTTCACTTTGCATCACTTCACATAAGTCTTTCCAGGTTTTTTAGTGATCATCTTGCTCCTTTGTTTTTAAAGAGGATCAGTGATATCATGGGCTGATACCTTGACTTGCCTGTGAATTGAATTTAAGTGAGGTAGAGTTGTATAAAGTTGTTAGCCTCACTTTCTCTTCCAGTGTCACGGAAATCTAGTGGCAAGCCAAAAGTCAGAATGATTGGCAATGGTCCAGGTTGCAGCGAATGACCTTGGTGTCTTTAATGTTTGGTTGACTTCATGACCACTATAACAAATTGTTCTCATCCACTCATTCCACTGGGAAAAATCTTCACATGCTTGGGGTAGATATCCCCTTAACTCACTGATGGATTTTGGGTCTCTTGGTTACCCTCAACCTGGTTTAGCTTGTCTGCTGAGATGATTTTACTGAGGTGTGATTGCTACACATGCTACAGCTTCCTGGAGCCACAGGTGAGAGTTGACTGACAAGTGGACTTATAAGGTAAATGAGAAGGCCTAAAAAGTACTCAGCAAGTCCTCACTTCAGAGGTGCTAGTACTCCCATACATTCTTGAGAAGGTTGAAGTGCTTTTTGACATCATTGGGAACCTTGAAAGAGTGATGGATTGGGGGGAAAAATGATGAGCAGGTTTGAACATGTTGACTTTGAGATGGGATGTACAGGTGGAGCAATCCATCAAATATTTGATAGTGTGGGACTAGAATAGAAGACGATGTAGCAGAATGGGCAAATTATATCTGGAGACTCTACATAGGGATGGAGTGTAAGTTAATGAGATTGTCAAGGTAGAGAAGAAAGAATGAGAAGAGAAAACTCAGGGCAGTATCATGAAGTACATATATGCTTAGGGCTCTAGAGATGAAGAAAGAATCAATAGAGGATATTGAAAAGAAATATAGTAATAGGTATTTGGAAAACTAGGAGAAAACAATCTTATAGAAACAAAACAAAAACGTACCTAAGGGGAGAGGGTGTTCCAAAGCATCCTAAGCAACAGCAAAGTCAAGGAAGATCAGAACTGAGAAACTGTCACTGGATTTAGACATGAAAATGTTATGGGTAAACTTGGAGAGAGAGAGAGAGGTTTTGGCAGAGTGCTGGAGCTGAAAGACTGATTATATGGTGCTAAGAAATAAGAGGAAGTGAAGAAAGATGAGGAAGTCAAGGCAGTAAAAACAGTTAACTCTTTAAGGTTAGTCATGAAAAGGAGGATAACAACCTAAAGGAATGTCAAGGCCAAGTCAAGGTTGTTTTTTTAAAGGATGAGGACTTAGGTATGTTCATATTTTGAAGGAAGGTATCTATGATAGAATGAGAGAGTTTGAACCAAAGAAGAGAAAGAGCTGGATAAGTATTAGGATCAAGGACACAAAGAGAGGAATTGGCCTTTATTCAGAGAAAGACTATTGAAAGACTACCTTTTCTTTAGAAACTGGAGCAAAGAAGGAGCAGACAAGTAGGGTTTTCATATGTGGAAGATACTAGATGAAAGAGCTCATGTCAGATAACAATTTCATTTTCTCAGTAAATTGGAGGTGAGTACATCTACATGATGTTCTGAATGCACTAAATTACACCTCTTGCCTTTATATCTTTGCTTTAGTTGTTCTCTATGCCTGTGATGCAATCCCTCATTTCTTTATCTATTGTATCCTTGGTTTCCTTCAAGACTCAGATCAAGGGTTACCTTCTACACAAAGCCTTTCCTGTTCTCCCTACCTCCTAGTGCCCATCATCCCATAATCACATGGTATTTATTTTGTATGTGCATGTATATGTACCTATATACACATAAATGTATACATACACATTATCTTCTCCATATGTATGAGGCACATGAGATTTTCAGGGAGGACTAGGACCTCTGGTGTGACAGCTTCTAAAGTCCTTTTCAAAGCTACTCATTCATCTTTGATGTCCACCTTTTACTTAACTCTTATTTGTGACTCCAAAAAGCTATAGCATGCACAGCAGCCACACTTTGGAAAAATCATCTTGGCAGATTATTAAACCAAGTTTAGGGTAACCAATAGGCTTTGAACCTATCAGTGAGTTAGATGAATATCTACCCCAGCAAGTAAAGACTTCTTCTGGTGGACAATAACAAATTGTTTCAATGATCATGGAGGCTGAATCAGGTACTATAAATTACTTAAAGGTTAGTCAGACATGGAAGATACCAAGGTCATCCACTGTCTTCGTGATTTTTGTCTTGCCATTCAACTCATATGGCATTGGAAGAGAGTGAGACTGATGACTTTGTGGAGCTCTGCCTTACTTAAATCCAAATCACTAGCAAGTCGACACATCTCCTATGATGGCACTGGTTGTCTTGGATAAACAACAATAGTCTTCTCCATTATAATGTAAACAACTCCTTGAAGGCAGGGACGATATCTGTCTATACCTAGCACTTATGATAGTTATAGGCACATAGTAAGTGCTTAATAAATATTGACTGAATCTGACCTGGAACCCAACATATCATGGCAACAAAGATCTGAATGGGATGTTATTGATAGCTATAGCAAAGTTCAGTGGAGGAAAGGTTGTAGGGTGATGATGGCAGAGGGAGCTCTGGAAGTGGCATTATTTATAGAATCACATATTTTAGGCTGGAAAGACCTTAGATTCTAAATCCAAATTTTAATTTTGCCAATTAGAAAATGAGGGCATCAAGGAGTAGCTTGCCCAAGGCCACACAATTAGTGTTCTATAGTAGTAGAAACAAGACTCACACCCAGGGTATCTGACTCCAAACCCAGCATAAGGAGCGTAACAATCCAGGCCCAGTGTGCTGGGGAAGGGATGAGGGAGCATAAAAGAAGGAACCATACTCCTTGGAGAGCGTTGCCATGGATATAGCACCTTCTGGAGAGAGCCATGTTTCTGAGCACCAGAAAATAGAAAGCATGTGATATAAAGGGTCTGAGATGAATGGTTTTGATTATACTAAACTAAAAAGCTTTTATACAAACAAAAACAATGTAGTCAAAATCAAAAGGGAAACAACAAATTGGGAAAAAAATCTTTATAACAAAAAACTCTGGCAGGGGTCTAATTACTCAAATATACAAGGAGTTAAAGCAATTGTATAAAAAATCAAGTCATTCCCCAATTGATAAATGGGCAAGAGACATGAATAGGCAATTTTCAGGTAAAGAAATCAAAAGTATCAATAAGCACATGAGAAAGTGTTCTAAATCTCTAATAATTAGAGAAATGCAAAGCAAAACAACTCTGAGGTATCACCTCCCACCTAGCAGATTGGCTAAAATGAAAGAAGGGGAGAGTAATGAATGTTGGAGGGGATGTGGCAAAATTGGAACATTAATGCATTGCTGGTGGAGTTGTGAACTGATCCAACCATTCTGGCTGGCAATTTGGAACTATGCTCAAAGGGCTATAAAACAATGCCTGCCCTTTGATCCAGCTATACCATTGTTGGGATTGTAACCAAAAGAGATCATAAATAAACAGACTTATATGAAAATATTTATAGCTGTGCTTTTTGTGGTGGCAAAGAACTGGAAAAGGAGGGTATGTCCCTCAATTGGGGAATGGCTGAACAAATTGTGGTATATGCTGGTGATGGAATACTATTGTGCTAAAAGGAATAATAAACTGGAGGAATTCCATGCAAATTGGAGAGACCTCCAGGAAGTGATGCAGAGCGAAAGGAACAGAGCCAGAAGAACACTGTACACAGAGACTGATATACTATGGTAAAATCGAATGCAATGGACTTCTGTACCAGCAGCAATGCAATGACACAGGACAGCTCTGAGGGATTTATGGCAAAGAACGCTACCCACATTCAGAGGAAGGACTGCAGGAGAGGAAACATATAAGAAAAACAATTGCTTGAACGCATGGGATGAGGTGGACATGATTGGGGATGTGAACTCGGAACTACCACACCAAAGCAAATATCAACAATTTGGAAATAGGTCTTGATCAATGAAACATGAGCATCGGCTATGGGTGGGGGGACAGCGGGGGTGAAGGGGAAAGTAGGAGTTTGAATCATGTAACCATGTTAAAAATGAATATTAATAAATGATTAAAAAAAAGAAAAACAACTGCTTGAACGCATGGGTTGAGGTGGACATTATTGGAGATGTAGACTCGAAACTACCACACCAATGCAACTAACAACAATTTGGAAATAGGTCTTGATCAATGAAACATGTTAAAACCAGTGGAAATGTGCATTGGCCATGGGTGGGGGGATTGTGGGGGGTGAAGGGGAAAGTGGGAGCATGAATCATGTAACCATGTTAAAAATGAATATTAATAAATGTTAAAAAATAATAGAGGAGGAAGGAAAAGAAGGATATAGACTGTGGAAAGATACAGCTAAGGTGGATCATAATAAGACTGGGGGAGAAATTGCAAGGGAAAAGTTTCTTCAACTTTGTAGATAATCACACTGAATTATAGGTCTTAAGAAAGGTATTTGACAAACATAGGTTGGGAAAAGAGCCAGATGATCAGAATCTCTATCCTTCAGGGTCTTAGATGTTTCAATGGAATGAAGTGTCAGCATTCATAGATTGCCACTCTAAACATGGAGGGGCTCAAAGCAGAGAGAGCCAGTATAAGAGATAATTCTGGCCACACAACCAGACCAGTAAATACCTACTGACTGTGGTCTGAATTAACTTCATATTCTTGGCCTCATGCCAAGAGAGCAGAGGAGAAGAGTTCAGTTTAATTCAACTTAATACAATGTTCATTTATCTCTCAAAGTACAGGTGCTCTAGTATCTGTAGTACATTGCAATTTGGGATATCTGACAAAATTGAATCTTTGATGGATAGGAGTACCTTTCTGTCCTTCTTGTGTCATTCCTTCTACTTAGGTCAACTGTCTTGCAGATATCTATGTGGGGACTTGTGAGGGGTGGAGGCAATATTGTAGAGTAATCCAGAGCAGCTTCACGCCACCATGAGAATTCTCTCTGATCAAGATTAAAATATTACCACATAACGAATACAAAAGTGAAAGAACCAACAAGGAGACAAATGAAACCACTTTCAAGAAAAGAAAAACCCAAAAGGTAGGCAAAGAACACCTGGGAAATGGGGGTAATAGGAGAGCAGAGCCAGCAAAAAGCTATAGCAAGAAGAACAAGCCATACCCCACCTCCCCACATCTGCTGACAGAGATTCAGAAACATATGTCCAAGCCAACATCCAGATCCTGAGATCCTGTCTGGGCAAATAGTGGTACAAGCCAACCCATACTCCTTGAAATTTCAAATCTGTGGAAAAGTCCTGGAGCCCCAGCCCAGGGAATTCTAGTCTGGGCTTGAGATAAGGACTTATTTCACACTTTGGCATGGTTGATGGTACTAAGTACTAAGTACTGATCTTTTTGCATAAAGCTCAGGGTAGAGCTCCAAGACACAAGATAATCAAGGGTGTGCCTGATTGGATCATGTAAGCAGTCCCTGACCTGATCAAGATCAGAGTGAGATCAAAAGCTTATACCTAAGACTGAGGCAAACCTTTAAGTTATCAGCATCTCAAGAGTCAATTGAATCAGCAGGAAGAGGGGGTTCTCAGAGCTCTCAGCCCTCAGACCATCATATCATTCTCCCAAGCCTACCTATAATTAGATAGGAAAAATGAGCAAACAACAAAAAAAGCACCTAACTAAAGAATTTTTATGGAGACAAAGAACAAGGTACAGACACAGAAGGGAACAGTGAAAGCAAAGGAAACACATGCAAAGTCCAAAAGAAATATATAGATTGGACACAGATTCTGGACGAACTCATAAAGGACTTTAAGAACACAGTTAAGAGAGGCAGAGGACAAGTGGGAAACAGAAATGAAAGTGATACAAGAGGAAATGGGCCAATTGAAAAAGGAAAATCAAAAACTGACAGAGGAAAATCAGGTCTTAAAAATCAGAATCCATCATCCAGAAACTAATGATTTCATGAGAAATCAAGAATCAATTAAGCAGAATCAAAGGAATGAAAAAACAGAGGAACATTTGAAATATCTTATTGATAAAAACAACTGACCTAGAAAATAGATCTAGGAGAGGCAATTTGAGAATTATTGGACTATCAAATATCAATGTGCCTTTGGTTACAAGGCAGGACCAGAGACAAATCTCTCCCTACTCTCATGAAATGACTTAAGACTCTAATGGTAAACCTATGATATGCATGTCAGCACTGACACACATACCCATTTTTGATGCATACGGCTGCACTAATAGGCAGGTTAGTTAAAGAATTCCCCCTCCCCTTCACTTATTTTAGTTAACAGCACCACACACAAGTTAAATAACATGAAGACCAACAACAGAAACTGACTGACAGATGAACAAAGAAGTCACTAAGCAGCTAAGTTAAATAATTAATTTTTGGTTTATTAAATATATTACAATTATACATTTATTATACATTTTTGTTATTTAAACTATAAATATCACAAAATTATGGTTTTTTTCTCAAAGTGACACACCACCCAAATTATGCTTGGTTTTTTTGGCAAATTTTGATGCACCAAGCTCAAAAGGTTGCCCATCACTGACTTAAGATATGCCCCAATGATACAATGACCTTATATTAGTATCAAATAAACCCCATTATTATCATTACTGTTATGTTGGCTTATGTTTGAAAGATGTCTTTGAGGAAATTCATCACTGAGTCCAGGTTGGAAAGGAATTCCCTGTGGATTCTAAGCATCTCCAGATGCTTTTGTTTGCAGATGGCATTTTGCTGGTTGGATTAAGCCCTGGAATACTGCAGAGATTCCTGAAAGATCTCTAATCAATCAAAAGAGTTTGATTTGACCACCCACATAAGAGAAACCAAGTGGAAAAAGAGGTCTACTGCCAAGAGTATAACATGCATTTGGATGGACAACCTATAGAGTCTGTCCATCAAGATATGTTTGAGACATATGTAACTAATGAACAATAAACTCTGGATAGATATGAAGGAAAGGAGGAGAGTGGATTGGATTACCTTCAATAAATCACAAAGCTCCTTTAATGACCTCACACTTATCATGAAACCAAAGGTGTCTCCTTTGAACAATAATATTCCACCAGTTGTTGTGTGGCAGTGTCATGTGGAATACATTAGTATCTCCAAAATGAAAAATGAATATCAAATTTAGGGAATTAGGAGTATGGTGAACACGAACAAGCTGCAAAATATAGCCAAATGGGAGCAAAAGATGTCCTTTAAAAAAGTTGTGACAGGAAAAAATGGACTGTTCATGTGAGAAGGTAAAAAATGGAAAACCAGAGTAGTCCCTCCAAAATGTAAAAAACGACAATAACAACCAAACACCCCCCCAAAAAAACAAGGAAGGCCCACAGCACAATGGGTGAACTTTTTATGTTGTTATGGGAATAAATGGACAAGAGACAAAAAGGATGGCCTGTAAGGTAAACATTTAGGAGACCTTCATCCCATGCACCCCAGTAGTAAGTATCATACATACTTTGTATATATACCTTGTTTCAATATTTTGGTAGAGTATAGATAGCTCTCCCAACTGTTAAATAAATTTTACCTTTCTTTCTCTACCTCTCCAAAAAAACCCTTAAACTCCCTGGACTATCTTTCCTTATAGTAATAAAATAGTTTCTTGGGATTTGTGGTAAAACTCTCCATTATTATGTAAAGGAGTATGCACCCCACATATTTCACCTATAGTAAATTCAGACTTTCCTCCAGAAGCATCTATAATAGCTATAAATTTGAAAAAGCCACCAGATAGTAGTCATAGCACAGTCTGAGCTACTAGCTTTAAGGTTCTACCTTATACACATTGGATTGGCAAAAACAAATGGAACAAAAGTAAAATGAACATTTTTAAAATAACTGTTGGAGACTTCTGAGTTAAGATGGAGGCAGAGTAGAAGCAGCTTGCTTAACCTCTCCTAATCACACATAAAGGACTCCTCAAGAAGACATAAAAACAAATCCGGACTAACGAAGGGACACCACAAAAAGGTGTAGCATTGAAGGTATGTGGGATCGGGTCATTTCCATGCTATAAGGGGGTGAAACAGCTCTCACTAAAATGCGAGCTGAGCAACCCCCTCCCCCCCACACCACCTAAAGTGCCAAAGCCAGTGCACAAGAGCTAGAGCGAGCTTGGGGCACCCATTAAGTCCTTGGCAGCTACCTGGGGTAACCAGGGCCTGCTCCTAAGAGCAGCAAGACTGAAGACCCCAAGAGGCTAAAGAATGTGCAGACTTTGAACACAGACCTTGAGCAAAGGCGCGGATAGGGATGCTGAGCACAGTCATGGATGTAAGTGAAGACTTGGATCCTGAGAGCAGGCGAGGACCCGGAGTTTCGGACAGAGGAACAAGCAAGGGGGCCACCAGGAGGTTTGACCCTGAGAACAACTAGACATGTGACCTCATGAGCCTAAAGAGTGCAGACAGCCTCTGGGTGTGAGGATAAACCTGAAAGGGCATGCAGTTCACAATAGCAAGCCATCCACAGGAACCCCAAAAGAGAAAGATCAGCAAGAAGAAATCTGTTACACTTGACAACTTTTACACAGAGGAAATCCAGACAACAGAGCAAACAGCAGAGGAGAACAAACAAATGATCATATCCGACCCTTCCCAAAATAATGAAAACTGGTCACAAGATCTTGAAGAGTTCAAATCTGAGATGATGAGAAAGATGGAAGAGATTTGGTGAGAGAAGTGGGAAATAGCTCAAAAGGAAATTAATAGGGTAGAAGACAGAAACTCCTAATTGGAGAAAGATGCTCCCAAATCAAACGAAATGGTAAGCAGATTGGAAACCAAAATCTGGCAAAAGAATAACAGTTTAAAAGGCAGAATTTCACAATTGGAAAGTGAGGCAAGTAAATTGAAGACCAGAAATGACCAGATTGAAAAGGAAAACCAGTCTCTAAAGGCTCGAATTGAGCAATTAGAAGCTAATGATATCTCAAGACAGCAAGAGCAAATAAAGCAAAGTCAAAACACTGATAAAATAGAAGGAAACATGAAATATCTCAATGAAAAATTGATAGATCAAGAAAACAAGTCTAGAAGAAACAATTTGAGAATCGTTGGTCTTCCTGAAAAAGCAGAAATTAATAGAAATTTGGACTCCATACTAAAAGAAATTATTCAGCAAAACTGCCCTGAAGTTCTACAACAAAATGGCAATATAGACATTGAAAGAATTCATGAATCACCCTCTACACTAGACCCAGAAAAGACAACGCCTAGGAATATAATAGCAAAATTTAAGAGCTTCCAAGTAAAAGAAAAAATTTTACAAGAAGCCAGAAAGAGACAATTCAGATATCAAGGAGCACCAATCAAGATCACACAGGATCTGGCAGCCTCCAAGCTAAAAGACCGTAAGGCCTGGAATATGATATTTGGAAAGGCAAGACAACTGGGTCTACAACCAAGGATCACCTACCCATGAAAACTAACTATATACTTCCACGGGAAAGTTTGGGTATTCAACAAGATAGAAGATTTCCAGGTATTTGCACAGAAAAGACCAGGACTAAAAGGAAAGTTTGATATCCAACCACAAAAATCAAGAAAAAAATGAAAAGATAAATAAGAAACAGAGGGGAAAGAAAGAAAACTCTTATTTTTAAAATTTGCCTCTTTAAAGGCTTAAATATGATCTAATTATTTGTATTCCTATGTGGAGAAATGTTATGTATAATTCTCTGTAAGGAACTCTCTTCACTATTATAGTATTCACTATATAGTAATTAGAAGAATTATTCATAGGGAGGGGTTGGAATACTAAATGTTCTAAGATGATACGATGGTGGGAAAGAGGAGGGTGAATAGTAGAGGACACCAAGAGAAACTTGAATTAATAAGAAAAATAGGATATTCTATTACACACAAAGAGGGCATGGGAAGGGGAGGGGATGAATACTAGTAGAAGAATGGGAGGAAAAGAGCATTAAGAGGTAATATTTAAACCTTACTCTCAGTGGAATTAAGCCCTGAGAGGGAAGAGTAACTCTATCCATTGGGATATAAAACTCTATCAAACCCAACTGAGAAAGTCAGAAGGGATAAATCAAGGGAAGCAGGGGAGTGGGGAGGTCAAAAAAGGGAGGGGAGAAGAAGGGGGGAGGGAACTAATTAGGCCTTAAAAATAAAAAGGGAGGAATAAAAAGGGAGGGGATAGAAAGGGAAGTAAAGCAAACTACTGGTTTAAAAGGAAATAGTGTAAGAAGAAGGAATAGAACTAGGAGAGGATACCAAAACGTTGGTGAATAAACAACTGATAATTATAACTCTGAATGTGAATGGGATGAACTCACCCATAAAATGGAAGCAAATAGCAGAATGGATAAGAAACCAAAGTCCTACCATATATTGTCTACAAGAAACACATATGAGGTGGGTAGACATACACAGGTTTAAGGTAAAGGGCTTGAGCAAAATCTTTTGGGCTTCAAATGAGAAAAAGAAGGCAGGCATGGCGATCATGATTACCGTCAAAGCCAAAGTAAAAATAGATATGATTAAAAAAGACAGGGAAGGAAATTACATCCTGATAAAAGGCAGTATAGACAATGAGGAAATAACAGTGCTTAATATGTATGCTCCAAATGGCATAGCATCCAAATTTGTAAAGGAGAAACTGGCAGAGCTCAAGAAGGAAATAGATAGTCAAACCATACTAGTGGGAGATCTAAATATTCCTCTTTCAGATCTAGATAAATCAAACCAAAAAATAAATAAAAAAGAGATAAGAGAGGTGAATGAAATCCTAGAAAAATTAGATTTAATAGATATGTGGAGAAAAATAAATAGGGACAAAAAGGAATACACCTTCTTTTCAGTTGCACATGGTACATTCACAAAGATTGACTATGTAATGGGGCGAAGAAACATTGCAAACAAATGCAAAAGAGCAGAAATAATAAATGTAACCTTTTCAGATCATAATGCAATAAAAGTAATAATTAGTAAGGGCACCTGGACAGGCAAATCAAAAACTAATTGGAAATTAAATAATATGATTCTCCAAAACCAGTTAGTCATAGAAGAAATCATAGAAATAATCAACAATTTCATTGAAGAAAATGATAATGATGAGACATCCTACCAAACTCTGTGGGATGAAGGTAAGGCAGTACTCAGGGGGAAATTGATATCCTTGAGTGCATATACTAACAAATTAGGAAGGGCAGAGATTAATGAATTGGGCATGCAGCTTAAAAAACTAGAAAGCAAACAAATTAAAAATCCCCAGATGAAAACTAAATTAGAAATACTAAAAATCAAGGGAGAAATAAAATCAAAGTAAAAACTATTGAATTAATAAATAAGAGTAGAAGCTGGTATTTTGAAAAAATAGATAAAATAGACAAAGTACTGGTCAATCTAATAAAAAAAGGAAAGAAGAAGATCAAATTGACAGTATCAAAGATGAAAAGGGAGACCTCACCTCTAATGAAGGGGAAATTAAGGCAATCATTAAAAACCATTTTTCCCAATTATATGGCAATAAATATAGCAATCTAGGAGATATGGATAAATATTTACAAAAATATAAATTGCCTAGATTAATGGCAGAAGAAATAGAATACCTAAATAACCACATATCAGAAAAATAAATTGAACAAGCCATCAAAGAAATCCCTAAGAAGAAATCACTAGGGCCTGATGGATTCACAAGTGAATTCTATCAAACATTCAAAGAGCACCTAATCATAATACTATACAAACTATTTGATATGATAAGCAAAGAAGGAGTCCTACCAAATTCCTTTTATGACACAAATATGGTACTTATTCCAAAGCCACGTAGATAAAAAACAGAGAAAGAAAACTACAGACCAATCTCCCTAATGAACATAGATACCAAAATCTTAAATAAAATACTAGCAAAGAGTTTCCAGCAAGTGATCAAGAGGATTATCCATCATGATCAGGTGGGATTTATACCAGGAATGCAAGGATGGTTCAACATTAGGAAAACCATTCACATAATTGACCATATCAACAATCTAACAAACGAAAATTACATGATTATCTCAATAGATGCTAAAAAAGCCTTTGACAAAATACAGCACCCATTCCTATTGAAAACACTGAAAAGTATAGGAATAGAAGGACCTTTCCTAAAAACAATAAACAGTATATACCTAAAACCATCAACAAGCATTATATGCAATGGGGATAAATTAGAAGCCTTTCCAATAAGATCAGGAGTGAAACAAGGATGCCCATTATCTCCTCTATTATTTAACATTGTACTAGAAACACTACCAGTAGCAATTAGAGAAGAAAAAGAAATTGAGGGTATCAAAATAGGCAATGAGGAGACTAAGCTATCACTCTTTGCAGATGATATGATGGTCTACTTAGAAAATCCTAGAGAATCAACTAAGAAGCTTGTAGAAATAATCAACAACTTTAGCAAAGTTGCAGGATACAAAATAAATGCACATAAATCATCAGCATTTCTATACATTTCCAACACATTAGAGCAGCAAGAAGTAGAAAGAGAAACACCATTTAAAATCACTCTAGACAATATAAAATACTTAGGAATCTATCTACCAAAACAAACACAGGAATTATACGAAAACAACTACAAAACATTTTCCAAACAATTAAAACTAGATCTAAATAATTGGAAAAACATTGATTGCTAATGAGTAGGATGAGATAACATAATAAAAATGACCATTCTACCCAAATTAATTTACCTATTTAGTGCCATACCTATCAAACTATCAAAAAACTTTTTTACTGAATTAGGAAAAACTATAACAAAGTTCATTTGGAATAACAAAAGATCAAGAATATCAAGGGAAATAATGAAAAAAATGTGAAGGAAGGTGGCCTAGCAGTACCAGATATTAAACTATACTATAAAACAGCGGTCATCAAAACAATATGGTACTGGCTAAGAGATAGAAGGGAATATCACTGGAATAGACTTGGGGTAAATGACATCAGCAAGACAGTGTATGATAAACCCCAAAAGCCCAACTTTTGGGACAAAAATCCACTATTTGACAAAAACTGCTGGGAAATTTGGAAAACAATATGGGAGAGATTAGGCTTAGATCAAAGTCTCACACCCTACACCAAGATAAATTCAGAGTGGGTGAATGACTTGACTATAAAGAGGGAAACTATAAATAAGTTAAGTGAACACAGAATAGGATACTTGTCAGATCTCTGGGAAAGGAAAGATTTTAAAGCCAAGACAGAGTTAGAGAAAATTACAAAATATAAAATAAATGATTTTGATTATATCAAACTAAAAAGGTTTTGTACAAACAAAAACAATGCAGCCAAAATCAGAAGGGAAACAACAAATTGGGAAAAAATCTTTATAACGAAAAACTCTGACAGGGGTCTAATTACTCAAATATACAAGGAGTTAAATCAATTGTATAAAAAATCAAGCCATTCCCAATTGATAAATGGGTAAGAGACATGAATAGGCAATTTTCAGGTAAAGAAATCAAAAGTATCAATAAGCACATGAGAAAGTGTTCTAAATCTCTAATAATTAGAGAAATGCAAATCAAAACAACTCTGAGGTATCACCTCACACCTAGCAGATTGGCTAAAATGATAGCAGGGGAGAGTAATGAATGCTGGAGGGGATGTGGCCAAACCCTGGGACATTAATGCATTGCTGGTGGAGTTGTGAACTGATCCAACCATTCTGACTGGCAATTTGGAACTATACTCAAAGGGCTATAAAAGAATGCCTGCCCTTTGTTCCAGCCATACCATTGTTCGGTTTGTACCCCAAAGAGATCATAGATAAACAGACTTGTAAAAAATATTTATAGCCACGCTTTTTGTGGTGACAAAAATCTGGAAAATGAGGGGATGCCCTCCAATTGGGGAATGGCTGAACAAATTGTGGTATATGCTGGTGTTGGAATACTATTGTGCTCAAAGGAATAATAAACTGGAGGAATTCCATGTGAACTGGAAAAACCTCCTGGAATTGATGCAGAGTGAAAGGAGCAAAGCCAGAAGAACATTTACACAGAGACCAATACACTGTGGTAAAATCGAATGTAATGGACTTCTGTACTAGCTGCAATGCAATGACCCAGGAGAATTCTGAGGGATTTATGGAAAAGAACGCTACCCACATTCAGAGGAAGAACTACAGGAGTGGAAACACAGAAGAAAAGCAACTGTTTGTACACATGGGTTGACACTGATATGATTGGGGATGTAGACTTGAAACTACCACACCAATGCAACTATCAACAATTTGGAAATAGGTCTTGATTGATTACACATATTAAAATCAGTGGAAACGCGCACTGGCTATGGGGAGGGGGGGAGTTTGGGCGGTGAAGGGGAAAGTAAGAGCATGAATCATGTAACCATGTTAACTTTTCTAAAAACTAAATATTTAAAAAATATTAAAAAATGTTTGAAAAGAGTCAGGTTAAAACATATTTGTTGAACTGGAATTAAACTACACACCCTTTGATCCTGACTTTGACATGACATGGTTTATATGCCAAGAGATCAAATAAAGAGGGGAAAGACCTATATTTATAAAAAAAATACATCTATTTAAGCATTACAGCAAGGAAATACATACATACATACATATATATGTATATATATATATATACATATATATATATATACAGTGAATGCCAATTAGCTTTGGGAATTGTTGAATTAGTTATGGTGTATGGATGTAAAAGGATACAACTATACCATCAGAAATTAATAAAGGGATAAATTCAGAGAAAACTGTGAAGAATTATGCAAATTGATATAAAGGGAAGCAAGAACCAGGAGCAACTGCAATTTTGTAAAAGAAAAACAAGTTTGAAAGACCAAAGGAGTCAAATAAATGCAATGAAAAACACTGACTACTGTAAGATTAAATTAATAACCAACACTCCAAGAATTATATTTTATAAAGTTTATTAATAATCACTTGAAGTAGGAGGAATAAAAGGAAATAGAAATATAAAAAAACCAATTACCTATAAAAATTAAGACCACTTGACTAAATTCTCTTTGCCTTTTTAAAAGGCCTCCTCCACCAAAGCAACGACAGGAAGAGAAGAGAACTAGAGGTGGGGCTATCCCAAACTTATATCCTCCCTACATCAGCATGTAATATGAGAAGGAAAGTAGGGTGCTGGGAATCATTGTTTTTAGAGTAACAGATTCTAATTACACAATCCCCACTGTGATTCCCCTGGAAAATGAGCATGTAGAAATCTCCCAGATTTACATGCCTGGTTTCCCCATGGAATCAGTACACATAACCAACTTATATCTCTAAAGATCTTCAACTAGAGGTATATATATATGTATATATTATTATATTATTATTCCTGTTGACTCCTTAGGAGCATAGGGCCACAACCATCTCACGCCAGCGGACTCTGTTCTGGGCAACTTCCCCCAGCTGGGCCCATCATTCCGACTGTTTTTGTTTCATTTTCGGCAGATCTTCACCAGGTCTGTTTTGGTCTTCCGACTTTCCTCCTCCCTGTAGGGTTCCAGCTCAATGCTTGTCTGGCTACGTTGTCTTCCGGTTTTCGTAGCGTATGTCCTATCCATCTCCACTTACGTTCTTTATGTCCTGACTAATGGGATACTGGATTGTTCTTTCCCAGAGACTAGCATTGGAGATCTTTTCAGGCCATCTGATGTTCAAGATGTAGCGTAGACATTTGTTAACAAAGACTTGGAGTTTGTTGGTGTTGACTTTCGTCACTCTCCAGCTTTCTGATCCATATAGGAGGACGGCCTTTACGTTGGTATTGAAGATTCGGAGCTTAGTGACGAGGGACAGTGCTTTGGAGATCCAGACAGATCACAAGGTGTTAAATGCATGTCTGGCTTTGTTGATTCGGTTTCTGATGTCCTCATCTGCTCCGCCGTCCTTACTGTCTATGCTACCCAAGTAGGTGAAGTGGTCCATCTCCTTGATGTTTTCTCCCTGTAGTTGGATTGGCAGGTCCTGTCTGCTGTTGACTGTGATCACCTGGTCTTCTTCTTGTTGATCTTCAGACCTGTCTTCTCCGCTTCTTCAGAGAGTCGTGCAAGTTTGGCTTGCGCATCCTGCTGCTTGTGAGAAAGGAGACAGATGTCATCCACGAAGTCAAGGTCCTCAAGCTGTTTGGTATGAGTCCATTGGATGTCCTTGGTAATTCTTCTCATGATCCAATCTATGACCATCAAGAAGATAAGGGGCGAAAGCATGCAACCTTGCTTTACTCCTGTCTTCACTGTGAAGGGAGCCGTCAGTTTCCCATTATGGATGACCTGGCAGGTAAAGTCTTCATATAACTGCTGGATGATGTTGATGAGCTTCGGGGGAATCCCGTAATGTTGCATCAATCTCCAGATGATGCTCCTGTCCACGCAGTCAAATGCCTTCTCGAAATCCACGAAAGTCATATAGAGGGGAGACTGTCACTCAATGGACTGTTCGATGATGATTATTATGTGCTGGCGAAACCCTGCTTGTTCTATTCTCAGTTTCTTGTCCAAGGCCTCCTTCAGTCTTTCTAAGATTACTCTGGTCAGGATTTTGCTGGGAGCGGATAGAAGCACGATTCCTCGCCAGTTGCTGCATTGGGATAGGTCACCTTTCTTGGGTAGCTTCACTAGATAGCCTAGTTTCCAGGCTGTCGGGACTTGTTCCTGTTCCCAGATCTTCTGTAGGAGGGGCTGTAGCATCTCCGCTGACATTTCTGGGTCTGCCTTGAGTGCCTGAGGGGGGATACCATCTGGACCTGCAGCCTTACCATTTTTCATGGTCTTGATGGCTTTGATGATCTCAACTTTGGTAGATGGGCCTGTGTTCACCTGAAGCAGTTCGGTGGCTGGTGGTATGTCCGGAACAGTTGGTGGAGGCGGTCAGTTCAGGATTTCTTCAAAATGCTCTGCCCATCGGGCTCTCTGCCCTGCATTGCTTGTTATTGTCTTGCCAGTCTTGTCCTTCACTGGCTTGCTAGGGTTGTAGTTCTTTCCCAATAGAATTCTTGTTATTTCATATAGCCTCTTCATGTTCCCCTGCCCAGCTGCTGTTTCTGCTTCTTCGGTCATATCGTGAATGAACCGTCTCTTGTCATATCTTGCGCTCTTCTTGACTTGACAGTTAATTTCCCAGTACTGTGTTTGAAGTTCTTCTTTCTCCTGTTGATCTTGGCACTGGCTGATCTTCTGTTTCAAATCTCTTCTCTGTTGTATCTTGGCCCATGTCTCTTGTGTTAACCATTCCTTGCGCTTTCTCTCTCTCTTTCTCAGGACTTCTGTGCAGGTGATCTTCCAGGTCTGCTGGAGTTTGGTCCAGTGGTTCTCAACTGTCTCTCCCATGAGTCCTGTCAAGGCCACGAACCTATTCTTGATTTCGCAATTGAATACTTCTTTTTCCTCTCTGATCTTTAGATCTTGCACGTTGAACTTATGGTGTAATCTGCCTGAAAGGTTGCTGAATGATTTCAACTTGGTTCTAAAAGTTGCCACCAGGAGTTGGTGGTCCGAGGCCACATCTGCACCACGTCTTGCTCTAACATCTAAAAGGCTTCTTCTCCACTTGCGGGAAACTGTGATGTGATCTATCTGATCTTCCGCCCTTCCATCAGGCGAAGTCCAGGTTGACTTATGAATTTTCTTGTGTGGGAATATAGTACCCCCAATAACAAGATCGCTGAAGGCCCAGAAATCCATAAAGAGCTCTCCATTTTCGTTACAGGTGCCTACTCTATGCCTTCCCATGATGAATTCCTTTCCTGTGTTATCTTCTCCTACCTTTGCATTCAAGTCTCCCATAACGATCTTCAGGTCTCTTCTTGGTGCGCCATCAAGTAGTGCCTGTAGGGAGCTGTAAAACTCTTCTTTTTCCTCTTCCTCTGCCGCATTGGTGGGTGCATAGCATTGGATGATGGTGATCTTCTTCCACTTTGAGTTGAACCTTGCTGACATAAGCCTTGATGAGATAGGTTCCCAACCTATCAGCACCTTTTTTGCTTCAGGTGTCATGAGCAGCGCTACTCCCTGGGTATGGGAATGGTCCGGGTCTTCATGACCAGAGTAGATGATGGTTTCACCTGATGTCAGTCTGGTCTGGCCGCTTCCGTTCCATCTGGTCTCGCATAAACCGAGGACCCTGATGTCGTATCTTTTCATCTCATTTACTACCTGAGCGAGTTTTCAACTTTCGTATAAGGTTCTTACGTTCCATGTCGCTATTCTGGTTTTTGCCTTGGTCGTCAGAAGATTTATCGGCGAGCTGGCTTCCAGAGGCTTTCACCAGCACGCGTCATGGACTCTGTTGGAGAGCAATCCTCCAGACTAGGTGATCATTGGTTTTGTTGGTTTGGTGAGGTTGAGGATTCTATAGCAAATGTGATTTTTACAGGGTGGGGTTGCTAGCCCCACGCCCAACCCTCCTCCTCTTTCAGCTGGGCTTGGGACCATCCTTGACGGAGTTCAACTAGAGGTACATACAATATTATACTTTCTAAGAGGAAATTACAATAATTTGGGAATAAAAGGGAAATAAAATAGAAAAGAGAACAAAACTAATGAATGCTAGGCACATTGACAAAAAGCCAATTAGTGGGCAGTCCCCTTTTGCATAAGAGTTTACCTTAAAAAATGCATTCAACCCCTTATAGTTCAATTTCACTACATCCCAAAGTTCATTATGGATCTTTTGGTGCAATGTGTGGTTTCAGCAGGCATCTTTATGGTGCTTTATCCAAACAGTTCACTTTCTTGATTCATGGAGGTAGCAAGTTTCTTATCCAAAAATTACTGTCAAACAAGAAAATTTTTATAAATGTAGAATTATATGACAATTACACAATCCCCCCTGAGGAGGGTGTTGGCAAACACATGGATCACCCGAGAATACATGGCTGAGTTATGAGGTATGTGAATCAATTGTTAAAAGGAAATAAAAAAACATAAAAAAAAAAATAGAAAAAAGAAAAAAATCAAAATTAAATAGTATATAAAAATTCTGAGTAAGCAAGAATAAGCCCATAACAGGTCCTAGAATCAGGGCCTAATAAAGTGATTTATGTCCCACAAGCCTGTAGGACCATTGCAGCAATATGCACTTACCCAATCAGCAGCCAGGACTACAGAAAATTGCCACTATGAGAGACAAAAAAAGGGACTAGATTTTAGCAGCAAATGGGAAATATCATTCCCTGATCTGATTTTACTTTTGCTCTCAAGGATAGGGGAGCCAAATAAACTGAGTTTAATTAATGCTGGTAACATGCTTCAAAAACAAAACATGAGAGGGAAAAAACGAAAATTCAAATACTCTATTGTATATACAAGGGAAAAAATAAAAAAAAAATATATATATATATATATATATATATCACAGTCAATGACACACTGTGTTTGCCCAACAGAGGCGGAATGCAAAGGTTTCTCACTCAAAAATGAGATCTATTTCCTTTTTAACTTAGCTATGATCCCCAGTATGAGTGTACATAATTTTCATTAAGAAAACAGCTTTAGAAAAAACAGCAGTATAGCAGCTAATGCACATTCAAGAAGTACCCAAATCCCCCAAATCATAAGAGCACATTTAATGACAATAGCAAATAAACCTGCTATCATTAGGATTCACACGAGTCTCTATAGCCACTGAAGATGGATACTTGTCAGAAGTTCTCCAGATCTAGCCAATCTTTCAACCTTGGCTGAAATTTTTTTTAAACCCTTACATTCCGTCTTGGAGTCAATACTTTGTATTAGCTCCAAGGCAGAAGAGTGGTAAGGGTAGGCAGTGGGGGTCAAGTGACTTGCCCAGGGTCACGCAGCTGGGAAGTGTCTGAGCCCATATTTGAATCTAGGCACTCCTGTCTCTAGGCCTGGCTCTCAATCCACTGAGCTACCCAGCTGCCCCCTTGGCTGAGATATTTTAACAAAGTCTATTACTGCCATCATTCTAAAATTTGCTAGGGGAGCTCAGAAAAAAACCTCTGTCCTGCTGATGAAAACCTTTTGGGTCTAAAAATGTCACCAAGAATCTAGATCAGTGGTTCCCAAACTTTTTTGGCCTACCACCCCCTTTCCAGAAAAAATATTACTTAGCCCCCTGGAAATTAATTAAAAAAATTTTAATAGCAATTAATAGGAAAGATAAATGCACCTGTGGCCATCACCACCCCCCTAGATCACTGCAGCACCCACTAGGGGGTGGTAGCATCCGCTTTGGGAATCACTGATGTAGATCATTCTGGTAGAACTGTAGAGTAAGCATAAACATTCAGAAGCTACTAGATTTCATGGGAAATACTCCCTCTCAGGGGTCATTCAGGGATACCACACCTCCTAAGAAAACCTTCCCACCTCCCAGATGAGATTATAACCCATCATGGTGTAGCTAAACCCCTTGGGAAACCTCCCTCCCTCTGGCATGAGACTGTAACAGCTGTAAAAGTCATGCTTTTATATATATCACATCCATTGCAATGTGGAGGCGAGGACTATAATAATGAAAATCACTTCAGATGTCTTATCCATTGCATTTTTATAAATGCAGAGGTGGGGAATATAATAGTGCTACTAAATGGACCCTTTACCTCTTGTTACTAACAACTCAAAAGTAGACACATGATCTGTCAGAGGTAGAGGTGCTACTGGATACCTACAAATCATTTCTGAAGGCTCCTTATAATCAAATTAAATTTTCCAAAGGTTGTAAAATACAGGTTGTAACCAGTTTTATGGAGTCCATCCATCGTCATCTATGTGACAATTAATAAAGGCAAAAAGGCACAAAAGGCCATTTAGGCAACATGCAACCTTGATGGATCTGGTGACAAATCCAGCATCCATAAGGACCTCTGGTTTTGCCATGGAAAAAGGGTTTATCCAAGTTGTTTATGGACTTTTACAATGGTATTTTCTCCAGTCCAGTCATATGGGGAGGTACAAATAAAGATAGTAGGACAGTGCAAATAAAAACAGTATAACAGAACATATAGCTAATAGCCAAAACACAGTAACTTAAAGTGGCATAGTGTAACAGAATATATTAGATTAGATCAATATGTGAACTTAACAAACAAAATTAAATCTTAAAACAAGCAATCAGAAATATAATATATGTGACAGGATGCAGGCACTGAATTCAAAAGTCTTTTTTTTCCCAATTCCGATGGTTGCGTTAAAGAGACTTCTTCACTATTTGGAGGGGAACAAAACTGAGTGTTAACAATGAAATCTGAAAAGACTTAAAAATTCACCTCCAGACTCTTTAAGGTTCCTTCCCCTCCCCAATATTATCATCCATCTAGATTCCTTTGGTCACACCTCTGGGGTTCCCTATATCCCCACTGAGCACAGTGTGGATGAATCCCATATTGGATATGTTACAGAGACTGGGCAGGCCAAAATGGCAAGTTAGTGTAGGGAGATGAATCTCCCCACTGAATCTCAGGATTACTCAAGCTAATCACAAGGACTGGTGTACCGAGGAACAGTATTAAGAGAAGATACCACAAAACTTTGAGCTGTGAGAGCTCTGTAATACTCTCCCAGAATGGGAGCTATTTGGGATAGACAGGAAACTGGACCATGCTTGCAATTCTACTTATTAAATTGGCTGCAAATCTATTTCCTGTTTTGAAGAGTAACCTTCCTTCCCCTCCCCTCTAGGGGTAAAAACACCACGTGAAACCTCAGTCCCTACCCCCACATCCTTGAACATAGAAATCCCCTTGGGTTAGTTTAAAATTGACCTGGGAGGTAAATGGGGGTAGGCAGCATGGAAGGGGCCCAGGAATTTCTCCTCACCAAGTGTCCACGCTGAGTTGTTCAGTTGTTGCTAGGCTAAAAAGCCATTTCAGTCGTAAGTTACCACATGCTTGAGACCCACGTGGGCAGGGGAGTTAAGAGGGTGGAAAGTCTCCTAGGGTGAAAAACCTTTAGAAGACTGATTCTTGCCTAAAAGAAACACCCAGGCTTTGTATTCAGGTGTTAGCAATGCAAGGAAAGTTAATACTTTATCAGCCACAGCAACAGCAATAGTAATAACAGTAGTAGTAGTAGGAGCTGCAATGGCAAGGACCACCCAGGAAGCTGGCAGTTGGAGTCTCCCAAACTTAGGGCCATTTTCAACATTGTTGAGATAGAAATGTTACCAGCAAATGGGTCTTAAGATAGTACTAACAAAGTGATCTTGGGAATGTCAGTTGTAGCTGGTTAGTGATAGTCATGATTTGACTTCAAAATGGGGCTCCAAAAGAATTTATGAAGAATGTCAAAACAAGAGTTGTCTGTTCTCTCCTTCTTCTGTTGGCACTTAGGTAGTATTTGTTAATTGAGGTGGTTTCATGTTTACAGAGCTCTGACTACCAAAAATTATCTTAGCTCAGGATTCTCTTCCTTGGAATCTTGGCCTACTGGGTCAGGAGACTTGGGTAACAGCAGTTACCATATTTGAATTCAGGGAAAATACAATCACATTTGGATGTAAGAGTATAAAAAGCAGCACAGTGTTCTCAATTTCATGTGGCCTAAATGTTTGCATTATTTGGTCTGTGCCTCACCCATATGGTTTATTGGTTATTCTTGAGCTCCATTTTTCAAGCCATGATCCACAATAGGATAGCAGTCAATTTCAGCACATGTTTTAATATTCCTAGTACCTCATCTGGCACACCATTGTTGATCTGAGTTCTTCATATCTATGGCAGAATCAATTTTTGGCAAGCAATATCAGTGCCAATTCAAGAGGAAGATGATGGGAATCCTGGGGCTCATAATTAGCCAGGAGTGATTATGTCTGGATTGTAGCATATAAAATAGAGGATGCACTATAATAGAAGATCTCCACATCAGCAAAAGATGTGGCAGAATTCTTCCACTGTATGATCTACAATCATCACTAGAGTATTATACCACTGTAACAATGCATAGAGAAGTTGCTTTGGAGTCATGGCTTAATTTACTCTTTTCTTCATTGTCTAGGCTTAAGAAAGTGATGAGGAAATGTTAATAATGAAGATTAAACTCAAAACCAGAGATCTAGTTATTAAAAATTAAAAAATTAAAATTAAAAATAAAGTTATTTAAAAAACCATACACTTTCCCTTATTTTGAACACCATCTACTATTTTTAGCAGGTTTAATTTTATCATCTTACCCATAGCCAGTGAACAGATCTACAGAAACCAAAATTCAGACACCTGGAAGATCAGCCACTTTGGCAAGTATTCATGGAGACAAAAGTAATAAACAAATCCAAGGCAAAAATCCCAGTCCAATCATCTGTGTTCCAAATTGGCAGAACTCTAGGCAGGTCATTTTCTGATGGATTCCAAGATCATCTTTTACACCTATCCATCCCCTTTTACACTATCCATCCCCTTTGGGGGTGGCAAGTATTCATGGAAACCGTAAATTTGATAATTCCACCTTGGCTAGATTTAGTGGACCTGACTTGGCAGGCACAAAAATAATAAACAAATATAGCGCAAAAATTCTGGACCAATCATTTGTGTTTCAAGCTGGCAGAATTCCTCTAGGCAGGTCATTTATTGAGGGATTCCAACACCATCACTTACTCCTGTCCATCCTCTCTGCCCAGTGGGTAGTATTTTGTCTGTTCAATGATAGCCCAGCAGTTGATAATGCCGGCCCACTTCATTATAGGATTTTGCTGCCTATTGCTGAGACTTATTGCTCCCAGACTTCAATCATTATCATCAGCCTAGCAAGACCCTTAGAATTGTTATTCTTGAGGACTGCAGACTTTGATCTCTGAATGGCTTTCTGGGTAACTCTGGAGTGAGGTATTGTGCTGATTTTCTGCCTTCTCAATATCCCAGTAGGATATCTCTCTCATAATTTGTTAATGCTAATAATAAGAATAATAATATTTTATGAGAGGCAGCTGGTATAGTGGATAGAGAGTTCTCATTGGTACCAGGAAAATCAAGCTTTAAGTTTCATGTTTGACACATTTTGACTGTGAAATTGACCTCAAATTGGTCCAACCAACCATATTACTCCCTTTTCTTAATACACTTCAGTGGCTCATTGTTACCTCCAGGATCTAATATATAATTCTCTGGCTTTTAAAAGTCCTTTCACAACCTGACCATTTCCTATCTTTCTAGTGTTATATCTTATTTCATTTCCCAGCACATCATATTCTCTGCAATCCAGTGACACCAGCCTTCTTACTGTTCTTTGACCATAGCACACCATCTCTTAATTTTGTACATTTTTATTGGCTGTCCCCTGTGCCTGGAATTCTCTGCCTCCTCATCTCTACCTCTTGGGTTTCCTTGTTCCCTTTAGGTCTCAAATAAAGTCTCCATTTCAGTGAGAATCTTTCTTTGTCTTCCATAATAATTGTACTGCAGGATGTCTAAGACTATCTCCAGTTTATCTTGTATATGTTTTCCTGGTACCTAGTTGTTTGCTTGCTGTCTCTTCCAATTACACTGTAAGGTCCTTGAAAAGAGGAACCATTTTTTGCCTTTCTCCGTAGTCTTACTGCTTAGAACAGTTCCTGGCACATACATGTTAGTTGCTTAATAAATGCATAACTTCTAAGGGAGGCAACTCTCTACCATTAAAAGGAACATAAAAGATGTTGACCTGCATCAATGAAAAGAGTTTCCTCATCTAGGAGCTCCTTCCACATAATTCTAGTCACTTTCCCTGTAGCATTCTAGTATTTGTAAAGTACTTATGTTGCTAATAATCTTCAGGACATGTCAAACTCCTCCTGGGCTTAGGGGTCAGGATAGTATAATTATTTTTCCTCCAGTGAGGATTCAGAAACTTGCTTATAGTGCTCGGATAGTCCCCAGATACACTGTTGTAGAAACCAAGCTTCAGCCCTTGCTACAAGCTCCAGCTAAAACAGCTTTGCTGTTTTCTTTCAGGCTCAGCTACTTACTTAACATTGTAGCAATTGATCATAAATTTGGCTTCTAATATGATTTTCTCCAAATATATATTAGGGAAACACAGTGACCAGAAAAATATGAGTTAATTTGAAGTTATAATCCAATATAAAATGTTAATTGTAATCAATGTCTAACAGTGCTTCTGAATAACAACCTGGGCAGGGCATTAGACCTAATAGAAATCCTTGGAGAGAGTACAAAGAATGAATGAAAATGTATTTCTTAAGTGCCAGACATTGCTGCTGAGGGCTAGGAATACAAGTATAAAAGAAAGACAGTCCTTGCCCTCCAGAAACTTATATTCATTTTTTTAATTTAAACATTTATTAATATTCATTTTTAACATGGTTACATGATTCATGCTCCTACTTTCCCCTTCACCCCCCCTTCGCCCCCCCCCCGCACTCCCCCCATCCACGGCCAACGCACATTTCCACTGGTTTTAACATGTGTCCTTGTTCAAAACCTATTTCCAAATTGTTGATAGTTGCATTGGTGTGGTAGTTTCGAGTCTACATCCCCAATCATGTCCACCCCGACCCATGCGTTCAAGCAGTTGTTTTTCTTATATGTTTCCTCTCCTGCAGTTCTTCCTCTGAATGTGGGTAGCATCTTTACCATAAATCCCTCAGAATTCTCCTGGGTCATTGCATTGCTGCTGGTACAGAAGTCCATTGCATTCGATTTTAACATAGTATATCAGTCTCTGTGTACAATGTTCTTCTGGCTCTGCTCCTTTCGCTCTGCATCTGTTCCTGGAGGTCTTTCCAGTTCACCTGGAACTCCTCCAGTTTATTATTCCTTTTAGCACAATAGTATTCCATCACCAGCATATACCACAGTTTGTTCAGCCAATCCCCAATTGAAGGACACACCCTCCTTTCCAGTTTTTTGCCACCACAAAAAGCGTGGCTATAAATATTTTTGTGCAAGTCTGTTTATCTATAATCTCTTTGGGGTACAAACCCAACAATGCTATGGCTGGATCAAAGGGCAGGCAATCTTTTATAGCCCTTTGAGCATAGTTCCAAATTGCCAGTCAGAATGGTTGGATCAGTTCACAACTCCACCAGCAATACATTAATGTCCCAATTTTGCCACATCCCCTCCAACATTCATTACTCTCCCCTTCTTTCATTTTAGCCAATCTGCTAGGTGTGAGGTGGTACCTCAGAGTTGTTTTGATTTTTTTTATCCTGGGACTCCATTCTAGGAGCATAGGGCCACAAACAGTAGGCAATGGGTCACACAGTCTCTCAGGGTCGCCCACCTGGGAAGTGTCTGAGCCCGGATTTGAAACTAGGACCTTTCGTCTCTAGGCCTGGCTCTCGATCCACTGAGCTAGCCCAGCTGCCCCTACTTTAGGTTGCCGTTTCTTTAGCAGATGTAGTTTTTACAGGGTGGGGTTGCTAGCCCCACGCCCAACCCTCCTCCTTTTTTTCATCTGGGCTAGGGACCGTCCTTGGACCAGGAGTGGTAAGGGTGGGCAATAGGGGTCAAGTGACTTGCCCAAGGTCACACAGCTGGAAGTGTCCAAGGCCGGACTTGAACCTAGGACCTCCAGTCTCTAGGCCTGGCTCTCAATCCACTGAGCCACCCAGCTGCCCCTTGTTTTGATTTGCATTTCTCTAATTATTAGAGATTTAGAACACTTTCTCATGTGCTTATTGATACTTTTGATTTCTTTACCTGAAAATTGCCTATTCATGTCTCTTGCCTATTTATCAATTGGGGAATGGCTTGATTTTTTTTAACATTTATTAACATACATTTTTAACATGGTTACCTGATTCATGCTCCTACTTTCCACTTCACCCCACCCCCCTGCACTCCCCCCATCCATGGCCGATGCGCATTTCCACTAGTTTTGTCATGTGTCCTTGATCAAGACCAATTTCCAAATTGTTGGTAGTTGCATTGGTGTGGTAGTTTCGAGTCCACACCCTCAATCACGTCCACCCCGACCCTTGCGTTCAAGCTGTTGTTTTTCTTATATGTTTCCTCTCCTGCAGTCCTTCCTCTGAATGTGGGTAGCGTCTTTACCATAAATCCCTCAGAATTGTCCTGGGTCATTGTATTGCTGCTGGTACAGAGGTCCATTACATTCAATTTTACCACAGTATATCAGTCTCTGTGTACAATGTTCTTCTGGTTCTGCTCCTTTCGCTCTGCATCAGTTCCCGGAGGTCTCTCCAGCTTGCCCGGAACTCCTCCAGTTTATTATTCCTTTTGGCACAATAGTATTCCATCACCCGCATATACCACAGTTTGTTCAGCCATTCCCCAATTGAAGGACATCCCCTCCTTTTCCAATTTGTTGCCACCACAAAAAGCGCAGCTATGAATATTTTCGTACAAGTCTGTTTATCTATGATCTTTTTGGGGTACACACCCAGCAATGGTATGACTGGATCAAAGGGCAGGCATTCTTTTATAGCCCTTTGAGCATGGTTCCAAATTGCCAGCCAGAATGGCTGGATCAGTTCACAGCTCCACCAGCAATGCATTAATGTCCCAATTTTGCCACATCCCCTCCAGCATTCATTACTCTCCCCTTCTTTCATTTTAGCCAATCTGCTAGGTGTGAGGTGATACCTCAGAGTTCTTTTGATTTGCATTTCTCTAATTATTAGAGATTTGGAACACTTTCTCATGTGCTTATTGATACTTTTGATTTCTTTACCTGAAAATTGCCTATTCATGTCTCTTGCCCATTTATCAATTGGGGAATGGCTTGATTTTTTATACAATTGCTTTAACTCCTTGTATATTTGAGTAATTAGACCCCTGTCAGAGTTTTTCGTTATAAAGATTTTTCCCCAGTTTGTTGTTTCCCTTCTCATTTTGACTACATTGTTTTTGTTTGTACAAAAACTTTTTAGTTTAATATAATCAAAACCATTTAATTTACATTTTGTGATTTTCTCTAACTCTTGCTTGGTTTTAAAGTCTTTCCTTTCCCAGAGATCTGACAAGTATACTATTCTGCGTTCACTTAACTTGTTTATAGTTTCCCTCTTTATATTCAAGTCGTTCACCCATTCTGAATTTATCTTGGTGTAGCGTGTGAGATGTTGATCTAGACCTAATCTCTCCCATATTGTTTTCCAAATTTCCCAGCAGTTTTTGTCAAATAGTGGATTCATGTCCCAAAAGTTGGGCTCTTTGGGTTTATCATACACTGTCTTGCTGATGTCATTTATCCCAAGTCTATTCCATTGATCCTCCTCTCTATCTCTTAGCCAGTACCATATTGTTTTGATGACTGCTGCTTTATAGTATAGTTTAATATCTGGTACTGCTAGGCCCCCTTCCTTCACATTTTTTTTCATTATTTCCCTTGAAATTCTTGATCTTTTGTTATTCCAAATGAAATTTGTTATAGTTTTTTCTAATTCAGTAAAGAAGTTTTTTGGTAGCTTGATAGGTATTGTGCTAAATAGGTAAATTAATTTGGGTAGAATTGTCATTTTTATTATGTTAGCTCGACCTACCCATGAGCAATCAATGGCTTTCCAATTGTTTAAATCC
>NC_058132.1:455186785-455305156 GCF_016433145.1 Gracilinanus agilis
TATGTGTGTGGGGAGAGAGAGAGAGAGAGAGAGAGAGAGAGAGAGAGAGAGAGAGAGAGAGAGCGCTTTTGAGGAACTTGTGTTTAATTCTGGAGACCATAGGGAACAATTGGAGTTTGAGTGGCCAGATGGGATTTAGGAAGATCTCTTTGTTAAGTTGAATGGAAGATGGACTAATAATTTTGGTTCCAGGTGAAAGGGCTTGCTCCAGAGTGGTGACAGAACAAAGAGTAGATCTGTCCAGAGTTTGGCCTTTGAAGAGTGAGACACAGCTAAGTGGTTCAATGGATTGACAGATGTAGAGATGGGAGGTCCTGGGTTCAAATCTAGATTCAAATACTTCTTAGCTGTATGAGTCAGGACAAGTCACTTAACCCCCTTTGCCTAGCCCTTACCACTCTTCTGCCTTGGAACCAAAACACAGTATTAAAAGGAAGGTAGAAGGTAAGAGTTTTTTAAAAAGTCAGTAAACACTTCTATAGTTGTATGAGTACCTAATGAGGATAATAGTCATGGGGAGGAGATAGCACCTAAGATTATGCCAGGCTCTATGCTAAGTGCTTTACAAATATTTCATTTGATCCTCACAACAAACCAGTGAGTTGGATGCTATTATTATCTTCATTTTATAGAAGAAGACTGAGGCAAATAGGTTAAGTGATTTGCCTCGGTGACACAGCTAGCATGTGTCTTGGCTAAATTTGAACTCATGTCTTTCTGATCCCAGATTAGTACTCTATCCACTGTACCACTTAGGTGCCTCATCATTTAAAATAAGCCATTATACCGAAGGAGGGTGGGGAACAAACTGTGGAGTATACTGACTTGTAGATAGCAGATGAGGATTGTAATCTATAGAGGCACCAAATCTACCACAGTTGTCCCTCAGTCTTCCATGTTAATATGGGAGTATATTTAATTCCAAAATATTTAATATTTGATGTTATTTTGAATGCTATATGTAGTATTAAGTAGTTTTGATTCAGGATGATGTCTTTCAAACTTTTATTTTATTTTTATTTTATTTTGGGGAGAGTTTAATATATAATTTTCTTTTTGTATTTTATATGTTGAAATTTTTGATAGTCAAGTTATTACTAAAATATTTAAAAAGAAACTTATTTTTCCATTTTAGAAATTCATCCTTTGTTTTCTTTTTTAAATTAAATTAAATTTTTAAGTAATAAGCATTTCTTTTCTCTCCCTTTTTCTCCTACCTTCCACTGGAAAAAAAGAAAATCAAAATCCTTGGAACAGTTATGTATAGGCATGCCAAACAACTTCCCACATTAGCCACATTCAAAAATGCATGTCTCCTTTTGCATCTTATACCTTTCATCCCTCTCTATAAGGAAGTGAAACCACAGATCATCATCAGCTTTCTGGAATCATGGTTGGTCAACATGCTTATTAAAGATCTTAAGTCTTTCAAAGTTTCTTGTCTTTAAAATATTATGTAATTGGGACACTAATACACTGTTGGCAGAGCCACAAACTGATAAAACCATTCTGGAGAGCAATCTGGAATCATCAAACTGTGCATACCCTGTGACCCAGCAATACCACTACTAGGTCTCAATCCCATGGAGATTTAAGATAGAGGAAATGGACCAACCGGTATAAAAATATTTATATCAGCTTTTTTTGTGGTGTCAAAAAGCTGGAAGCTAAGGAATGTCAATCAATTGGGGAATGACTCAACAAATTGTGGTATATATTTGTAATGGAATAGTATTGTGCATGAAAAATGGCCAACAACTACTCACAAAAAATAAAATATAATAATAAAAACAACCTGGAAAAATTTACATGAAATGATGCAAAGTGAATGAACAATCAGGACAAAGTTGTACACAGTAACAACAATAATGTACAATGATCAGCTGTGAACAACTTTTCCTGTTATCAACAAGGCAGGGATCCAGAACAACTCCAAGAATCGAGACAAAAAAAAGATTATATCCATAGAAGGAACAGTACAGTCTAAATGAAAATTGAAACATACCATTCTTTACTTTATTTCTTCCATCAATTTTCTCTAGTGCAAGCAATATATGTCTTTTTTCACCTAATAAATATGGAAGTATTTATTATATGGCAATATAAGTCCAGCCTAAATCATATTAACTGCCTTCTCAGGGAAGAGTGAGGTGTAGGACAAAGAGAGAAAGAACATGGACCTGAAAACAAATATTAAAAAATTATATTAACATGTAATCTAGAAAAAAAGTATTATAATTTAAAAATATTATTGTATGCATTGGTCTGATGGCTTTGTTCTCTTCTCTCTGTATCAGTTCATAGAAATCTTCCCAGGTTCCTCTGAAGCTGTCCCTTTCACTATTTCTTGTGGCATTATAGCATTTCATGGCATTCATGTACCATAAATTATTCATTCCCTCTCTACCTGATCAGTACCCCCTTTTTTTCAGTTCTTTGCCATTGCAAAAGGAGCTGCTTTAAATATTTTTGAACTCATGGTTCTTTTTCCTCTATCTTTGCTCTCTTTGGTGTATTGGCCTAGTAATGGTATTGTTGAGTACCAATTTAGAGGTTTTGGCAGACAGAACTCCATGTTCATTTTAAGAATTGCTATTGCAATCTGTAGCACACCATCTGGGGATTAATGGGCCTGTTTTTCAACAACCCCTCCAACATTTGTCATCTCAATTTTTTGCCATCTTTGCCGATATGATTAGTGTGAGGTAACCTCAGAAATTCTTGAATTATTAGATCTTTTTATTTTTCTTTTATTTTTCTTAATTATTTTTAATTATTATTAAAATAACATTTTTATTTTATTTTATAAATATAAATATTTATTTAATTTTATCAGTTTTCATATGCAGATTAGTATTAATATTAGTTTACACTTCCTGTGCTAGGCCATTTTAAACCTAGAATTCAAAGCAATAAAGCCCTTCATATGGTGCATATTCCATCATAGTTTCCATGCAGATGAAAAACTGACCATATATAACTTGTAGCATATGCCTTCTGGCAATAAGAGTTGATTGAATAATCTAAAATGTTATTTAATCAATTCAATATGTGTAAAATGCAATTTCAAATAGGAAACACCACAATTATCTATATTAATTTTGAATTAACTTTCAAAATTTAATTATGTTATTTTCTATAAATCTAATTCCTTATTATTAGTCTATTTTTTTATATATCAGCAAAAGAAAAGGTCATAGTTGGTTGTGCATCGGATACTTTAAAAAGTGTTAAGATTACAGAGTCAAGAAAACTAATATTAACCCTATCATCTTACTGACTGAGAAAGGGTAAATGATTTGCCAAGGCTGCCTAGAGATTGAGAGTTATGATCAGAATTTAAACCCAAGACCACTGACTTTTCCATATGGTACTAAGTACTCAGGCCTTCCAGTACTTTTCCCAATGGTTCACAATGCCTCTCCACCTAAGTTTTATCAATGTAGAATGAAGGGATTAGAATAGAAGATTAATAAGGTACCTTCTAATTCTGTAATTCTAAGAGAATTATATGAAATCCCAGTTCAATTGAAGCTATTATAAGAATAGAAATAAATACATTTCACCATATTGAAGGGACACATTAACCAAAACATGCCCCAATTTTATTTCACTAAGAAAAAAAATTCAGTTTCCTTGGAAGAATTTATTTTTAAAAACAAATGGAGGGGCATCTGGGTAGCTCAGTGGATTGAGAGCCAGGCCTGGAGACGGGAGGTCCTAGGTTCAAACCCGGCCTCAGCCACTTCCCAGCTGTGTGACCCTGGGCAAGTCACTTGACCCCCATTGCCCACCCTTACCAATCTTCCACCTATGAGACAATACACCGAAGTACAAGGGTTTAAAAAAAAAATAAAATAAAATAAAAATAAAAAAAAAACAAATGGAAAGGTGCTTAAGAGCAATTTTAGCTCTTAATTCTAGCTCTGAAAGTACGCAAAAGGGTATAGATCCATTTGTATCATATTTTGTTTCAGGATAACAGAATCTACCAACTGGATTGATTGTTGAGCCTTCATTTTTTTGTGAAAAATGTTAATTCATTAAAAGGCTTATCATGTGACTTACTCTAAAGTAAGAGAAAAAATCTATTAATTGATTTTTACTAAACAATTCCACTAGTACATACCAATCATATGAAGGAGAAGAAACCCAAGGCTTGCAGTTGGTTGAGAAAGTAGAGACCAACAAATGGGAAATGGTGATGTATTTTCAGAGTTTCTTATTGTTTGGTTATGATAATTTGGGTATTAAAAAAGTGTCCCCATCCTTACTCTCAAAATATTGTTATCTTCATTAAGTATTTCTCAAGTTTGTTTCTTGGTGTTGTGTTTCTAGAATTGGTTGCATCCTCATCTCAAACACATGGTTCCCCAGGTTCAAGGTCTCTAGGTCCTGAGTATGATAGTTCATTAAGCCCACTGATATATTTGCTTTACCTCCAGTCAGAGGATGTATTAGTTCCAGGCAAGAGTATTTAATGAGATAGCACAATAAGATTTCAAATAAATATTTCTCCCATAAGTGGAGGACATACTCTTCTGAATATATGCATACCATTATGGGGGGAGTGAACGTGCTTAGGGATCATTAGGCATGGTCATTTGCATTTATTTATTTATTTGTTTGTTTGTTTGTTTGTTTATTTAATGGTATTTTTCCATGGTTACATGATTCATATTCTTTCCCTCCCCTCTTCCCTCCCCCTCCCATAGCAATTCCACTGGATTTTACATGTATCATTGATCAAGACCTATTTCCATATTATTAATATTTGCACTGGGGTGATCATTTAGAGTCTACATTCCTAATGATATCCCCATTGAAACATGTGATGAAGCAAATGTTTTCCTTCTGTGTTTCTACTCCCACAGTTCTTTCTCTGGATGTGGATAGCATTCTTTCTCATAAGACTCTCAGAATTGTCTTGTATCATTGCTTTGCTGCTAGTAGAGAAACCCATTACATTTGATTGTGCCACAGTGTATCAGTGCTCTGTGTACAGTGTTCTTCTGGATCTGCTCCTTTCACTCTGCATCAATTCCTGGAGGTTGTTCCAGGTCACATGGAATTCCTCTGGTTCATTATTCTTTTTAGCACAATAGTATTCCATTGCCAATAGATATCATAGTTTGTTCTGCCATTCCCCAATCAAAGGACATCCCCTCATTTTCCAATTTTTGCCACCACAAAGAGCGTAGCTATAAATATTTTTTACACATATTTTTCCATATTATCTCTTTGGGATATAAACCCAGCAGTGGTATGGCTGGATCAAAGGGTAGACAGTCTTTTAAAGCAAATTGGCCGTAATTCCAAACTGTCTTCCAGAATGGTTGGATCAATTTACAACCCCACCAGCAATGCATTAGTATTCCAATTTTGCCACATCCCCTCCAACATTTATTATTTTCCTTTGCTGTCATATTAGCTAGTCTGCTAGGTGTGAGGTGGTACCTCAGAGTTGTTTTGGTTTGCATTTTTCTAATCATAAGAGATTTAGAACACTTTTCATGTGCTTATTAATAGTTTTGATTTCTTTATCTGAAAATAGGCATGGTCATTTGGGAAAGAGCTCTGCCTTTATTATGCAGAGGTGAATGGTTATGGTCACAAAGGAAGTTAGTAGCAGAATCACTACTAGAAAATACATTTCTTTAAAAAAAATTTTATGTGAAACCTATTTTGATATTAGTCATGTTGCAAAAAAAAAAGAAGAAAGGGAAAAACAATATGCTTCAATCTATACTCAGAAGTCATCAATTCTTTCTCTGGGGGTGGATAGTATTTTTCTTTTCTTTCTTGTTTTGTCTTTTTCTCTCCTCTTCTCTTTTCTTCTCTTTTCTTTCACCCTTACCTTCTTTCTTAGTATCAATTCAAAGATAGAAGAGTGACAAGGATTAGGCAATTGGTTAAGAAATTTGTTCCCAGGGTCACACAGCTAGAAAATGTCTGAGGTCGCATTTGAACCCAGGTCTTCTTGATTCCAGGCTTGGTGCTCTCTCCACTATGCTATCTAGATGCCCTTGTAGATAGCATTTTTCATCATTAATCCTTTGGAATTATCTTGGATCATTGTATTGATGAGAGTAGTTAAGTCTTTCACAATTGATCATCATTATAATATTTTAGAACATTACCCACTGACTCCTAGTCCTTTGTACTATACTGTCTGTATTATTGTAAATTGCCTAATCTAGCTACAACATTTGGACTTGAAGGAGAGCTCATGATTCAAGGTATTTATCTGGATGTAATTTTTATGGTGTAAATACTCCTAAGGACATGCTGGGGCTGATTAGCTATGCATCATTTGGAAATGGGAGAGAGAAGAATTTGCTCCTTGTCATTTGGCTGTGTAGGAGCAGCAGTTCCCTAGTTTCTGTTCTTTTCCTGTCTAAAACTACCACTGTCCTCACTGCCTTTCTCCAAGAACTGATTTCACACTCTGTATTCCCTCCCCATCCTTCACAAGAAACAAGATACTGATTAGAATGGGACAATAAGCTGACTTCAGGCTGACCATACTTGTAATCAGTTGGAATTCCACTTATAACTCTTCTTCCAGTTCTATCTGGATTTATGACCTTGGACAAATCATTTCATTTCTCTGGGTCTTAGTTTTCTCATCTGGTAAATGAAGAGATTGGACTCGGTGATATCATTTTTTTAAGCCCTTACCTTCCATCTTAGAATCAATTCTGTGTATTAGTTCCAGGGAAGAAAAGCAGTAAAGGTTAGGCAATGGGGGTTAAGTGACTTGCCCAGGGTCACTCAGCTAGGAAGTGTCCTAGACTAGGTGATTTTTAAAGGCTACCCACTCAGTACCTTCAATCCCCTCTTCCATCTGCTTAGAGGGCTGGAGGGTGGAACAAAAGGTTCTTCCAAGACAACCCTTTATAGTGGGTTCAGAATTTCCAGCTATCTCTTTATTTCCAACTGGATACTTTGCCTGATTTGACTCTGTGAAGAGCAGAGTATATATTCTGGTGCTGCCTCTCTTTTTAGCTTCCTTTTAAATGTCATAGTCCCATAATAGATTATAAGATCCTTGAGGGCAACTAATCTTTTTCTTATTTGTATCCCTAGTGCTTGGCATAATGTCTGATAGGCTTAATAAATGTTTATTAACTATTTAAGAAGTACATAGCAAGAGCTAGATTTTTGCTTTGTAACTCCTTATTTTAGCATGCCTAGAGGAAAGGTCATAAAGTCAAATATTCATAGACTCATAGAATGCTAGAGCTAGAAGGGACTTTAGAGATTATCTAGTCTAATCCCCATAAATATGAATACAAATTTATTCCTCTTAATTTAAGGTTTAAAGTTATTTTTAATCATTTTATACTTGGAAGATATGTTAAAAATGTGACACATTTTTTAAGTGACCAGTGTGTCAAAATGAAAGAGCTCATTAACTGAGACCATGGCTTACTAAAGAAAAAAATCAAACCAGAGGTCAGGCAACCTGGAGCTTAGTCTTTGTGTCTCCTATAGTTTGGCTCATTAATTGACCTAAAACACATTTCACTGTTTCAATTTCACCTCAGTGGACTAACAGTAATCAATGCCTTTTGTTTTTGGCTGAGGATATTTTGTGCCTTAATGAGAGAGAATCTGTCAGGGGAAAGAGTTCATGTAAAGACAGGGTAGTTGTGGTATAGTATTCAGGTTATAGCTGTGTTCTATAATTCTATGTTCTATAAAATAATTTTAAAATGTGCATATGTTAATGTACCATTAGTTTGTTGTTCATTTGGATGTCTTTACTGCTAAAGTGAGAATGAATTCTAGTTAGCCTGGGAAGGAAGAATATTCAGATTAGTACCAATTGTTTGTGTTAGTCTCTTAGGGAGTGTTGTTTGACAGAATTACAGAATCTCAGAGCTAGAAGGGACAAAGTAGAGTGCAATAAAATTAATAGTGAATCTGAAATCAGAGAATCTTAATTCAAAACTTAGCTGACCACCACTTCTCATTTGCTCTTGGGAAGGTCACAGGTCACTTAACTTCATTGTACCACAGTTTCCTCAGTTATGTAATGATAAATTGTACAGCCATATGGAAATCAAGATGATGGACAGTTACTTGCTTGGAATGTAGAATGAACCAAGCCTGGCAGGAGCTGGCAGATGCAAAGGACAGTTGAGGCTTGGGTATTAAAGCCAGGATTTTGAACTGAGAGGGATCTAAGATTTGAGATTGGGTTGGAAAGGGTGGTTTTGGGGTAGGCCTTAGGTGAGATTATTCAGCCAATCAACCAGCAACCTATTTCAAATTACTTCATCAGTCCCTGATTCTGAACTAATCATCAAAAGAAACATCAACACCTTATCAGCAGAGTAACTTGATTTAGGTTGGGCCAGTTTGGCCCAAGCAGGCAGACATCTGTCAAATCTGATTAACATCACTTCAAGATCATCATTTTCATCATTTGACTTAATTAATTAAGGACTTCCTGTTCCCTTCTTTCCAGTCATATCCTGCTTTCCCTTCCCTAAGCCTGTTAATAATAAATCTTTAAACTTACTTCGTACTTGGCATCATCAAGACTTAGAGCTTTAGTAGATCACATCCTTAGGATATTCGAAGGGAAGAGAAGTATTATCCCTTTAAAGCAGAGTTTAATTCGCAGTCAACCTAAGGGTTATCCATTAATACAGAGTGTCAGTTAGATAAGATATCTATATAATTCTAACTGCAGATTTATTGCCTGGCTGATAACTCTGAATACTGTTATACCTGGAGTTTGGTTTCAGCAGATTCATCATTTAAACAACATCTACTGCAGTGTGTGATCCTTTTGAGATTCACTAGTTATAACTTATGTGTCTCATTAGGAGTCACTCCACCTTACCCTGTTCCAGATCCTTTACCATCAGGGGATTTACATAACAGTTATAAGAAGGATGAATTAAAACCATCTGATTTCTAAAGTCCCCTGTGATGTGTGTGATTGCTAAAAAATGCTAATGAAATTTTGGGCTGTATTGGGAAAGACATAGCTTCCAAAAACATGGAAGTGATAATCTCATTGTATTTTATTATTGTTTTTCTCATCTGCATATATTATGCTCAATTCTGAGTATCACACTTTCAGAAGGAGTTTAATAATTGTAGAGTGTCTAGAAGAGGGCAACCAGGGTAGTGAAGGGTCTTGAGTCTATAACATATAAGGATCAGTTGAAGAAAAAAGAAATGATTTGCTTGGACAAAAGAAGATTCAATGGGGACATTTATGTATTGGACTAGAACTACTAACTATAGTAATAAGAGAAGAAGAAATTGAATGAATAAAAATAGGCAATAAGGAAATAAAACTATCATGTTTTGCAGATGATATGATACTCTACTTAGAAAATTCTAGAGCAATGGTGGTGAACCTTTTAGAGACCAAGTGCCCAAACTGCTGCATGTGAGCCACTCCCCACGCCCCACTGCCTTACCCCAGACAGGGAAGGGAGAAAGAGCTCCCATTGGACTGCTGGGCAGAGGGGCAGGTCATGTGAGGAAATGTCCTCTGCTGTGCATGGAGAAGGGGAAGGGAGTAGCCCCCTTTGACACTCATGCCATAGGTTTGCCAACACAGTGAATCAATTAAAAAACTAGTTGAAACAATTAATAAAGGCTGGTATTTGAAAGAGGACTTAGACCTGGTCTTTTTGGTTTGAAAGGGCAGAATCAGGAGCCAAAGATAGAAGTTGCAATAAGACAAGTTTAGGCTTGCTGTCAGGACAAACTTGGCCATCAGACCTGTCCAAAAATAGAGCGGCTTACCTCTAGAGGAGGTGGATTCTCTCTCCTTAGAGATCTTTAAGAAGAGGCTAGGTGGGTTGTGAATCTAAACCAAGGAGAGCAAAAACAGAAAAAGAATTATAGACCAATTTCCTTAATGAGTATGGATGCAAAAATTTTAAGTAAAAAGAAGACATCTGCAATATATTACAAAAGTCATATACTATGAACAAGGGGAATTTATATTAGGAATGCAAATTCAATATAATGAAAACTAACATAATTGATCATATCAATGACAAAATCAACCAAAATCATATGATTATATCAATAAATGTTGAAGAATCCTTGCCAAAATACAATACCTATTCCTTTTAAAAACACTAGAAAGCCCAGGAATCAGTGGAGCCTTTCTTAAAATGATAAGTAATATTGGTCTAAACGCAAGAACAAGTATTACTTGTAAAGGGGATAAACTTGAAATCTTCCTATTAGGAATAGTTAGGATGCCCATTATTGCCCCTATTTTTTGATATTGTTCTATAAATGCTAGCTATAGTGATAAGAGAAGAAAAAGAAATTGAATGAATAAAAATAGGCAATAAGGAAATGAAACTGTCACTCTTTGTAGATGATATGATGGTTTGCTTAGAAAACCTGGTGGGGATGGAGCCAAGATGGCAGCTTAGTAGCAGCAAAAACTAAAACTGTTCTGAGAATTCTTCCAAATCAATCTTTAAAAAGTGCCTCAAAATGAAAAGAGTTAAAAACCAACAGCAAATTGGATTCTTCTGTGTAAAACAATGTGGAAGGTAGGCAGAGAGAGAGTTGATTTTCATGGGATAAGGGGGAACCAGGAGTAAAAATGCATATAGCAGAATGCTGGCTGATCCCTCCCTTCCCCCTCACCCCATCCTATCTACCGTGCCAGGTTTCAAGCCTGGACATAGGCCAACTTTTGGATTTGAGGACCCTGCCTATACCATCAACAACAGAGCACTCCATTTTCACCCCTAGAAGTTCCAGTCCCTGGTACCAGCCCATAGTGAGGCCCAGAAGTCCTCAATGCTTGGCCCTTTCAAACCTGTGCTGTCCTAAAGCTCTTAGTCCCAGGGCAAAATAGCTGACAGTGCTGAGTGCTGCAAGCCATTAACAGAGGACACAGAATCAGAAGTTCTCAGAATGCCTAGTCCATAGGCAAAAAAAAGGTGGGAAAATGAGCAAACAGCAAAAGAAACACCCAACTATAGAAATTTCTATGGAGACAAAGTGCAAGACACAGAATCAATAGAGGACAGTAAGATCCAAGCAACTACATGCAAAACTTCAGAGAAAAATGGGAATTGGTCTCAGGTGCTAGAAGAACTCAAAAAGGCATTCAAAAATCAAATAAGACAGATTGAAGAAAAATGTGAAAAAGAAATGAAAGTCATGCAAAAAGAAATAGCTGAAAAAGCAAAAGTGGTCCACTAAAAAAAGAGGCACAAAAATTCAGTGAAGGAAAGAGTTCCATGAAAAGAAGAATGGACCAAATGGAGAAGGAAGATCAAAAGGTCTTGGAAGAAATTCATTCTTTAAAAATTAGAAGTGGCAAATAGAAGCTAATGACTTCACAGGACATCAAGAAACAATAAAACAAAATCAAAAGAATGAAAAATAGAAGAAAACATCAAATATCTCATTAAAAAAAAACAACAGAAAACAGATCCAGGAGAGACAACTTAAGAATCATTGGACTACCTGAAAGTCATGTCTCCTTTTCAGCAGCACATAGTACATATTCAAAAATTGACCATTTACTAGGCCATAAAAACTTCACAACCAGATGCAGAAAAGCAGAAATAATGAATGCAACTTTTCCACATCATAGCACAATAAATTATAATTGATAAGAGTTTATGGAAAGGCAAATTAAAAATTAATTGGAAATGAAATAATCCTATTTTTCAAAAAGTGTAGGTCAGAGAACAAATCATACAATCACTGATTTCATTGAAGATAATGATAATGAGGAGATAACATATTGAAATTTATAGGATATACCCAAAGCAGTACTCAAGGGAAAATTTATATCCCTGAATGCTTTCTCTATAAAATAGAGAAAAAGCAGATCAATAAATTGAGCATGCAACTAAAAAAACTAGAAAAGGAACAAGTTAAAAATTCCCAATTAAAAACTAAATTGGAGATCCTAAAAATCAAAGGAGAAATTAATAAAATTGAAAATAAGAGAAGTATTGAACTAATAAATAAGATGATGAGTTGGTTCTATTAAAAAACAAATAGACAGAATTAGCTAATTTGATTTAAAAAAGGAAAGAAGAGAATCAAATTAATAGTCTCAAAAATGAAATGGGTTATTTCACCTACAATGATGAAGAAATTAAAGCAATCATTAGGAGTTATTTTTCCTAGTTATATGACAATACATCTGATAATCTATGTGAAATGGATGAATATTTCCAAATATATAAATTGCCTAGATTAACAAAAGAGGAAATAGGATACTTAAATAATCTCTTCTCAGAAAAAGAAACTGAACAAGCCATCAATGAACTCTCTAAAAAATACCCCCAGGACCAGATGGATTCACAAATCAAACATTTAAAGAACAATTAATCCAAATACTATACAAACTATTTGGCAAAATAAGCAAAGAAAGAGTCCTACCAAATTCCTCTTATACTACAAATATGCTGTTGATACTTACGCCAGGAAGGCCAAAAACAAAGAAAGAAATTACAGATCAATTTCCTTAATGAAAATTGATGCAAAAACTTTAAATTATAGCAAAGAGATTACAGCAATATATCACTATGACCAAGAAGGATTTATACCAAGAATGCAAGGCTAGTTTAATATTAGGATAATTATTAGCATAATTGACCATATCAGTAATTAAACTAATAAATCACATGATTGTTTCAATAGATGCAGAAAAAGCCTTTGACAAAATCCAACATCCATTCCCACTGAAAACATTAGAAAGTACAGGAATAAAAGGGCCTTTCCTTAAAATAACAAGTTGTATTTATTTAAAATCATTAGCAAGTATCATCTGCAATGGAGATAAGTTAAAAGCTTTCCCAGTAAGATCAGCAGTGAAGCAAGAATGCCCATTATCATCAATATTATTTAATATTATACTAGCTTTAGCAAGTAGAGAAGAAAAAGAAGTTGAAGGAATTAAAGTAGGCAATAAGGAAACTAAACTCTAGCTCTTTGCAGATGTTATGATGGTATACTTAGACAATCCTAAAAATGAAATAAAAAGCTAGTTGAGATAATTGATGACTTCAGCAAAGTTGTGGGATACAGAATAAACCCACATAAATCCATAAACCATTAGTATTTCTATGTATTTCCAACAAAACTCAGCAGCAAGAGTTAGAAAGAGAAACTTTATTTAAAATCACTCTAGATAATATAAAATATTTGGGAGTCTATCTGCCAAGACAAACAGAGGAATTATATGAACACAATTACAAAACACTTTTTACACAAAGTCAGGTCTAAACAATTGGAAAAACATTAATTGCTCATGGGTAGGCTGAGCTAACATAATAAAGATAACAATCATACCTAAATTAATTTACTTATTCAGTGCCATACTAATCAAACTACCAAAAACTATTTTATAGAACTAGAAAAAATAATAAAATTTATCTGGAAGAACAAAAGGTTAAGAATATCAAGGGAACCAATCAAATAAATGTGAAGGATAGTGACCTAGCAGTACCAGATATTAAAATGTACTATAAAGCATTAATCAAAACAATCTGGTACTGACTAAGAAATAGAAGGGTGGATCAATGGAATAGATATGGCATAAATGACCTCAGTAATCTCATGTTTGATAAACCCAAAGATCCTAGCTTTGGGGATAAGTACTCACTATTTGACAAAAACTGATGGGAAAATTGGAAAACAATATGGGAAAAACTAGGTTTACCTATTGTGGCTCCCAGTAGTGAGACTAGGCCTGAGTAAAATCACAGTCATAGCTTAAAAATAGCCAGACATGTAGCCTGCTTCCTCACGTGAAAATTCAACTCCACCTCTGCTGTACTTAGTAAATAACTGACTGTTCTAGACAAACCCATGAAGCAAATATTACCCTGAGAATCTGGACTAGATGGTTGCATATTTGCCTGTGGTTTATTATCCTATAGAAAACTGTTTAGAGCCACTGAGGTAATCTAAATCCATTGTCTCTATCTTGTAAATCATCACTAACCATTGTCCCTACAAAAGGCTTACCTAATCTCTTAACCTATGTCATCTTCTCTATAAGAATGTACCCCAAATCATTAAACTTTGTCACTGATCAACATGAGACCTTGTGTCTGTTTGTAAGTCTGTCTTTTGATCCTCCTGATCCCAACCCCATTTCTCTTATCCCAATCCTCGACCTGCAAATAATTTGATTGACACCTTATACCCTATACTAAGATAAGGTCAAAATGGGTATATGATTTAAACAGTGATATTAGGGAAAAATTTATGACCAAATAAGAGATAGAAAATATCACAGGATACAAAATGAATACTTTTAATCATATTAAATTAAAAATATTTTACATAAATAAAACCAATGCAAGCAATATTAGAAGGGAACAACAAATTGGGGAAAATTTTTATAACAAATTTCTCTGATAAAGGACTAATTTCTCAAATATATAAAGAACTAAGTCAAATTAATTAGAATCCAAGTCATTCTCCAACTGATAAATAGTCAAAGGTTATGAATAGGCAGTTTTCAGATGAAGAAATCAAAACTATCAATATTTTAAATCCCTCTTGATTAGAGAAACGCAAATTAAAACAACTCCGAGGTACCACCTCATACCTATCAAATTGGCCAATATGACAGTAAAGGAAAACAATAAATATTGGAGGGAATGTGGTAAAATTAGGACACCAATGCTTTGCTGGTGGAGTTATAAACTTATCCAACTATTTTGGAAGGCAATTTGGAATTTTGCTCAAAGGGCTATAAAAGAATGGGTACTTTGGTTCAGTAATGCCACTACTAGATTTGTATCCCAAAGAGATAAAAAAAATGTGAAAGGGTAGCAGCTGGGTAGCTCAGTGGATGGAGAGCTAGGCCTAGAGATGGGAGGTCCTAGGTTCCTAGGTTCCTAATCTGGCCTTAGACACTTCCCAACTGTGTGACCCTGGGCAAGTCACTTGACCTCCATTGCCTATCCTTACCACTCTTCTGCCTTGGATCCAATACACAGTATTGACTCCAAGATAGAAGGTAGGGGTTTAAAAAAATGTGAAAGGACTTGTTTGTACAATTGTCTCTCAATTGGGGAATGGCTGAACAAATTGTGGTATATGATGGTGATGGAATACTATTGTACTATAAGGAATGGTGAACAGGATGATTTCAGAAAGAGCTGGAAAGACCTACATGAACTGATAAGGAGTGAAATAAACAGAACCAGGAGATCACTGTACACAGTAACTGAAATATTGTGGAATGATTAAATGTGATAGACTTTGCTACTAACAGCAATACAATTATACAAGACAATTCTCAGGGACTTTTGACAAAGAATGCTATCCATTTCCAGAGAAAGAACTGTTGGAATAGAAATGCAAATGAAAACATATGCTTGATCACTTGTTCATTTGGGACTGTATTTTGGGTTTTTGTTTTTTATGATTATTCACTTACAAAAATTAATTATATGGAAATATGTTTTGTGGGATAACATGCATATAATCCAAATTGAATTGTTTGTCAGTTCTGAGAGAAAGAGAGGGAGACAATTTGGATCATATAACTTTGGAAAACTTATGTGGAAATTTGTTATTAAAAATTAAAAAAAGAAAACCCTAGAGAATAAATTAAAAAACTAGTTGAAACAATAAGTTCAACAAATTGCAAGATATAAAATACATTCATGTGAATCATAAGCATTTCTATATACTACCAACAAAGCCCAGAAGGAAGAGAATAAAAGTGAAATTTCATTTAAAATAACTGCCAACAACATGTGGGACATATCTAGAGATTTTGTTGTTGTGTAGTTGTGTCTGACTCTTTGTGACCCTGTAGACCATATTTATCTTTGGGGTTTTCTTGCAAATGATACTGAAGTGATTTACCATTTCCTTCTCCAGGGTTCCTTTTGTCAGGTAATCGGAGATTAAGTGACATGCCCAGGGTCACACAGCTAGGAAGAGTTGGAGACGGGATTTGAATTCAAGTCTTCCTGACTCCAGGCCCAGTGCTTTCAACAACTGAACCATAGCTGCTTCTTACCCAGAAATTAGATTATATGAACACAATTACAAAATACTTTTCATAAAAATAAAGACAGATCTAAACAATTAGAGAAATATTACTAAACAATTGGAGAAATGTGAATTGCTCACAGATAAGTTAAGCCAATATAATAAAAATGATAATTCTAAGTTAATATACTTTTTCAGTGCCATGCCAATCAAACTAACAAAGAAATTTTTATGCAGATAAGCAAAATAGTAAGAAATTCATCTGGAAGAACAAAAGGACAAGAATATCAGGAGAATTTATGAAAAAAATGTAAAGGAAAGTTGTCTGTTGGTTGTAGACTTGAATCTATATTACAAAGTGATAATCATCAAAATAATCTACTAATGGCTAACAAATAGAGTGGTGGATCTATGTAATAGATTGGGTACATAATACATATTATTAAATGATATAATAATCCAGTGTTTGGTAAACTCAAAAGATCCAAGATTTGGGGGTAAGAACAAAAATTGTTGGCAAGATTGGAAAGTAGTTTTGCAGAAATTAGGCATAGACCAACATCTCCTAATACATAGCAAAATAAGGTCAAAATGGATAAGTTATTTAGACATAACAGTTGATATCATATGCAAATTAAGGGAGCATGGAAAAATAGACCTGTCAAATCTTTGGAAAAGGAAAGATATATGTCTAAAAAAATTTAGAGGGGATTATGGGAAGTAAAATAGATAATTTTGATTACATGAAATTAGAAAACTTTTGCACTAACAAAAACAATGCAGCCAAAATTAGAAGGAAAACAGGAAACTTTGGAGGATTATTGCAATAAAAGTCTCATTTTTCAAGAATATACAGAACTGAGCCAAATGTATAAAAATAAACAAGCATTTTCCAGAAGAAATCAAAGCTATCAAATCACATAAAAATGCTCTAAATCATTATTGATTAGAGAAATGAAAATTAAAACAACTCTGATTGTACTCTCCCACACCTATCAGATTGGTTAATGTGACAAAAAAGTAAGATAACAAATGTGGAGGGGATATAGAAAAAAAAATTGGGATAGTAATCTACTGCTGGTGGAGCTGGGAACTAGTCCAACCATTTTGCAGGACAATTTTGAACTATGCCCAAAGAAGGCTATCAAACTGTGCATACACTTTGATCCAGCAATACCATGATGACTTCTGTATTTCAAAGAGATCAAAAGAAAAAAAGGAAAAGGACCTGTTGATACAAAAAATAATTATAGTAGATCTTTTTGTGGTGGAAATTGAGCAAGTTGTAGTTTATGATTGTGATGGAATACTACTTTGTTATAAGAAATGAAAAGTCCAGTGCTTTTAGAAAAAATCCTGGAAAGATTTCTGTAAACTTATGCAAAGTGAAATAAGCAAAACAGAAAAAAATTGTATAAAGTAACATATAAGGATGATCAAGCATGAAATACTTAGCCACTCTGATCAAGACAATGACCCAAGATAATGTCAAAGGACCCATAATGAAAAATGCTATGCAGACTTAATCATACTTTTCAAACATTACTTTTATCATTTTATACTGTTTTTGTTTTCTTTTGCAATACATCTAATACATAAATATGTTTTGTATAACTTCAAGTGTATAATCAAGACCAAATCATTTGCCTTTTCAAGAAGGTAAGAAGAGGGAGAGAATTTAGAACTTAAAACTTTGAAAAAATTGATTGCTAATTTTTTAACATGTAACTGGTAAATATTTAATGAAAAAATAATATTTTATTTTATTTTAACATTTTAAAAACTTAAAAAGAAGAGGATAGGTAATCACTTGTAAAATATATCATAATGAGGGATTCTTTCTTATATGGGTTAGGATGGATGGCTTACAGAGGTTTATCCAACTCTCAAATTCTATGACTCCAGAAATATTTGATTCTGTGACCTTTGAGGTAAACTAGTCTAAAATCTTCTTGAAGTAGAAATCCTACTGATAATACTATTAATACGTTGTCATCCCTTTGATGCCTCTAGTTGAATATCTCTTATTAAAGTAAAGTTAGTTGCTCACAAGGCAGCTAATTCCATTTTCTTTTTCTTCTTTTTCTTTTTTTAAAATTAAACATTTATTAATATTCATTTTTAACCTGTTTACATGCTTCATACCTCTACTTTCCCCTTCACCCCCTGCTCTCCCCCCACCCATGGCTGACGCACATTTCCACTGGTTGTAACATGTGTCCTTGTTCAGGGCCTATTTCCATATTGTTGTTACTTGCATTGGTGTGGTATTTTCGAGTCCACATCCCCAATCATGTCCTCCTCAGCCCATGCGTTCAAGAAGTTGTTTATCTTCTATGTTTCCTCTCCTGCAGTCCTTCCTCTGAATGTGGGTAGCGTTCCTTACCATAAATCCCTCAGAATTGTCTTGGGTCATTGCACTGTTGCTGGTACAGAAGTCCATTACATTTGATTTTACCATTAATATGGTAAATTTACCATTAATATGGTAAAAAAAAAAGTCTCTGTGTACAGTGTTCTTCTGGCTCTACTCCTTTGGCTCTGCATCAATTCCTGGAGGTCTTTCCAGTTCACATGGAATTCCTCTAGTTTATTATTCCTTTGAGCATAAAAGTATTCCATTACCAGCATATGCCACAATTTGTTCAGCCATTCCCCAATTGAAGGACATACCCTCCTTTTCCAGTTTTTTGTCACCACAAAAAGCGCAGCTATAAATATTTTCGTACAAGTCTGTTTATCTATGATCTCTTTGGGGTACAAACCCAGCAATGGTATGGCTGGATCAAGGGGCAGGCATTCTTTTATAACCCTTTCAGCATAGTTCCAAATTGCCAGCCAGAATGGTTGGATCAGTTCACAACTCCACCAGCAATGCATTAATGTCCCAATTTTGCCACATCCCCTCCAGCATTCATTACTCTCCCCTTCTTTCATTTTAGCCAATCTGCTAGGTGTGAGGTGATACCTCAGAGTTGTTTTGATTTGCATTTCTCTAATTATAAGAGATTTAGAACACTTTCTCATGTGCTTATTGATACTTTTGATTTCTTTACCTGAAAATTGCCTATTCATGTCTCTTGCCCATTTATCAATTGGGGAATGGCTTGATTTTTTATACAATTGATTTAACTCCTTGTATATTTGAGTAATTAGACCCCTGTCAGAGTTTTTTGTGATAAAGATTTTTCCCAATTTGTTGTTTCCCTTCTGATTTTGACTACATTGTTTTTATTTGTACAAAAGCTTTTTAGCTTAATATAATCAAAACCATTTAATTTGCATTTTGTAATTTTCTCTAACTCTTGCTTGGTTTTAAAATCTTTCCTTTCCCAGAGATCTGACAGGTATACTATTTTGTGTTCACTTAACTTATTTATAGTTTCCCTCTTTATATTCAGGTCATTCACCCATTCTGAATTTATTTTGGTGTAGGGTATGAGGTGTTGATCTAAACCCAATCTCTCCCAAATTGTTTTCCAAATTTCCAAGCAGTTTTTGTCAAATAGTGGATTCATGTCCCAAAAGTTGGGCTCTTTGGGTTTATCATACACTGTCTTGCTGACATCATTAACCCCAAATCTATTCCACTGATCCTCCCTTCTATCTCTTAGCCAGTACCATATTGTTTTGATGACTGCTGCTTTATAGTATAGTTTAATATCTGGTACTGCTAGGTCCCCTTCCTTCACATTATTTTTCATTATTTCCCTTGATATTCTTGATCTTTTGTTATTCCAAATGAACTTTGTTATAGTATTTCCTAATTTAGTAAAGAAGTTTTTTGGTAATTTGATAGGTATGGTGCTAAATAGGTAAATTAATTTGGGTAGAATGTTCTTTTTTATTATGTTAGCTCGTCCTACCCATGAGCAATTAATGGTTTTCCAATTGTTGAGATCCAGTTTTATTTGTTTGGAAAGTGTTTTGTAGTTGTTTTCGTATAATTGCTGTGATTGTTTTGGTAGATAGATTCCCAAGTATTTTATATTGTCTAGGGTGATTTTAAATGGTGTTTCTCTTTCTACCTCTTGCTGCTGTGATGTGTTGGAAATATATAGAAATGCTGATGATTTATGTGCATTTATTTTGTATCCTGCAACTTTGCTAAAGTTGTTGATTATTTCTACAAGCTTCTTAGTTGATTCTCTAGGATTTTTTAAGTATACCATCTGCAAAGAGTGATAGCTTAGTCTCCTCATTGCCTATTTTGATACCTTCAATTTCTTTTTCTTCTCTAATTGCAACTGCTAGTGTTTCTAGTACTATGTTGAATAATAGAGGTGATAATGGGCATCCTTGTTTTATTCCTGATCTTATTGGGAAGGCTTCTAATTTATCCCTATTGCATATGATGTTTGTTGATGGTTTTAGGTATATACTGTTTATTATTTTTAGGAAGGGTCCTTCTATTCCTATACTTTTCAATGTTTTTAATAGCAATGGATGCTGTATTTTGTCAAAGTTTTTTTCAGCATCTATTGAGATAATCATGTGATTTTTGTTTGTTAGACTGTTGATATGGTCAATTATGTGGATGGTTTTCCTAATGTTGAACCATCCTTGCATTCCTGGTATAAATCCCACCTGATCATGGTGGATGATCTTCTTAATTACTTGCTGGAGTCTCTTTGCTAATATTCTATTTAAGATTTTGGTATCTATGTTCATTAGGGAGATTGGTCTATAGTTTTCTTTCTCTGTTTTTAGTCTACCTGGCTTTGGGATCAGTACCATATTTGTTTCATAAAAGGAATTTGGTAGGACTCCTTCTTTGCTTATCATATCAAATAATTTGTATAGTATTGGGATTAGTTGCTCTTTGAATGTCTGATAGAATTCACTTGTGAATCCATCAGGCCCTGGCGATTTTTTCTTAGGGAGTTCTTTGATGGCTTGTTCAATTTCTATTTCTGATATGGGATTATTTAGGTATTCTATTTCTTCTGCTGTTAATCTAGGCAATTTATATTTTTGTAAATATTCATCCATATCTCCTAAATTGTTATATTTGTTGCCATATAATTGGGCGAAATAGTTCTTAATGATTGCCTTAATTTCCCCTTCATTAGAGGTGAGGTCTCCCTTTTCATCTTTAATACTGTCAATTTCGTTTTCTTCTTTCCTTTTTTTTATTAGATTGACCAGTACTTTGTCTATTTTATCTGTTTTTTTTCAAAATACCAGCTTCTAGTCTTATTTATTAATTCAATAGTTCTTTTACTTTCGATTTTATTAATTTCTCCCTTGATTTTTAGTATTTCTAACTTAATTTTCATCTGGGGGTTTATAACTCTTATTTGTAAATTCTTTTACATTGAGCCCAAATCTGCTCCATTGTAAAGTCTACTCATTAGGTCATAAGATGAAATAGGATCTTTCCACTTCAAAGGGAACTCAAGGACAATTTAAATAAAAATAATATGCGGATGAAGAAAGAAGGTTAGGTAAAAAGATAAGTTCATAAGAGTGACATAGTCCTCTAAAACAATTTTGGTAACAATAAAACCTAGAAATTTGAGGCTGACAATGAAGTCAAAGGATGGTGAAGGTCACATTTAAATTCCTGAGGTAAGATTCAAAACTAATTTTTTTGCTGCAAGTACAACATTTGTACCACTTTGCCCAGAGACCATAATCAATCAAGGATGCTGAGCTTTTTGAAGATAAGGTCAATGATTCTGATTCACTGATAATACTCATCAATGTGATGAGTGATAGAGTTATAAAACATATACATCTTTGTTCTTGGATGGCCTGGCCTCAAATGGAGCCAGGCTATGATATTTTATCATGACTTCTAAAGGTTAGTTTGTGTGTATGCCATCAGGTATACAATTAAAACTCAAATAGTAGTGAGTCAGTAGCTTGGTCTTAATGACTCCAAATGGGACATTTCTAGAACCTAGATAGGTAAAAATATATGACAGAAAAGGAGATAGGATGACTGGGACATGGAGATGAGAGATGGATTAATATTATTGTGTCCTTTCTTCATCCCAGAGAAGGATTGACACTAGATAACTCCCTTACCTCTGAGGTGGCAGATGCAATCTCTGGCAAGTAATAATTTCTCTTCATCTTGTTGTCAGTAAGACCTGAATTCAAATCTCACTTTAGTCACTAGTTGTGTGATCCTGGGCAAGTCACTTAAAATCTCTGTACCTCAGTTCCATCCTTCATAAAATGAGAGAGTTGGACACAATGGAGTCCAAGGTCCTTTTAAATTCCAGATCTATCATCATATGATTCTATTTTGTTTGAATAATCAAAATCAGCATAGCATGGAAATTCGTAATATGTCAACTGACATTCCCATGGTTTTCTGAGCTTTGCTGAGAAGCCAAACACTCAGCCTGTTCCTAATCCAGTGCCCAAATGTCTGGGCTTATCCTTAACAATGGTGGTGCCAGGCTGTCAGCTTCCCTAGCAAGTCCTGTTGATGACTATGATTATCACTCCTACCATGTTCTTGCAGTGGGGAGATTAGTGGTTTTTACTAAGCAAATGAACCCCCTCCTTTCTCCTCCTGTAGTCTGGGAGATATGAGAAAGTTGAGCACAAAGAGAATGTTTATCTTGTGAGAAGTTGATCAAGATTGGCTGATATTACCTAAGCTAGTTTGATTTTGGTTGCAATAGGAGATCTAAATAATTGTTAGTGGCTAGAACTGAGCAGGAAGAAGTGTTTTTCAGTGTCTTGGGCACAGAAAAATGTGATGAGAAAACACAAGAAAAACACAGGAATAACTGAGAAAAAGGTAGTACTAGGTAACTGGAGACTTCCTTTCTAAATAGATTATGCCTATTTTTCTTACAAATGTATGTTTTCCTGGGAGAGGGTGTTCCAGTTTTATGGGAGGAATGTTTTGTAGCTATGTAGTTAAGCTATGTCATCTAAGTAAATGTCTTTGTTTTGACCTAGTTGTCTACTTGCTGCCTATTAAATGAAAGCTCACTGTTGAGAGGTTCATGAATCATAGTTTTAAGATTGGAGTCCCACCAGCATCCATTGAACCCAAGATACTAGTCACACTCAACCTGCAATTTTTGAGGGCTAGGTTGAGAGAGGAAGTAATAAAGGAAGGCTTTCAACAATTCAACAACAACAAAAACCATAATGGCTTTTCTTGCCTACAAAATAAAATACAAAGTCTTTCATCTAGTTCTCCACAATCTGGCTCTAACCTGCCTTTTCAGTCTTTTTTTTTTTTTGCTACTCTCTACTTTATGTAAAATCAATTAAAACTATTCACCATTCTATATTTCACTGTGTCCTCTCTGGATCCTATGTCTCTGAGCAGACTGCAGACAAATCTAGAATGGAACTTTTCCACATCTTCCCCTATTGAAATATTCTCTTTCATTAAAACTAATCTTTTTTTAAAAAGAGGCAATTAAGTGGCACAGTGGATAGAATTCTGGCCCTAGAGTTTGCAAGAATTGAGTTCAAGGTCCATATCAGACTAATATAGTTGTTTGACCTTGGGCAAGTCATATAACCTCTGTTTGCCTCAGTTTCCTCAATTGTAAAATGGAAATAATAATAGTTTATAACCCCCAAAGGTTGTAATGTGGATCGAATGAGATAATATTTGTAAAGTGTTTTGCACAATTTCTGGAACATAGCAGTACTGTAAAAATACTACAGCTTATCATCATCATTATCAATAAGGGAGCATGGAAAAATAGACCTGTCAAATCTTTGGAAAAGGAAAGATTTATGTCTAAACAAGATACAGAGGTACAGAATTAAAAAATACTGGGGTATCACCATATACCAATCAAGTTAGAAAATGTAGTAGAAGATGAGAAAACCCATGAAAAAACCTAAATTGCAAAAATAATGAGTAATGGAGAAATAGAGAATCTAACTTCCTACTGGTAGAACTGTGACTTGGCTCAGGAAAATGGAATGAATGGTGGATTTGGAATCTGAGGATCTTGGTTGAATCCTAACTCTTTTATTAGCCTGTTAATTAAGTTCTCTGGATCTCAGTTCCTTATCTATAAAATAAAGATGTGTGCTAGAGTCAGTTTATCTGATTATTTAACTTTCAGTGTCAGCATTCAACTCCCAGAAATCAGCAAGTGCCACAAAATTGGGCTTGAGTTGTCATTTTTTCTATTGTCTAAATTTAAGAAAGTGATGGATAAAATGTTAATATTACATATTATATTGTGAATTTTTAGAGCACAAATTATCTCATTTGATCCACATTACAACTTTGGGGGATTATAAACTATTATTATCTCCATTTTATAATTGAGGAAACTGAGGCAAACAGAGGTTATGTGATTTGCCCAAGGTCAAACAACTAGCATTAGTCTGAGATGGACCTTGAACTCAGTTCTTCCTAACTCTAGGGCCAGAAATCTATTTGGAGTTAAACATTTGCCAGATTGTTCCTGCTTCCATTTAAAATCTAAGATCTTATGAATTGTTCTGGAAAACAATTTAGAATTATGCAAGGAAAGTCCTATGTGCTCTAAGGTGATGTTAAGACCTCACCAGTCTCGGCATCTTCCCATAGGAACAATTAAAGTCCCAGTAACCTCTCCCTTGATTTTCAGAGGGAGGCCAAGGTAGAGAGGTTTATAGCAGGATAATTTACATTTCTATGCCCTCATACCACCATCTGACACAGTGGAAAGTAAGTTTCAAATTTTAAAAGTTTTAGTTTTAAGGATTTATTTGCTGTTCAATACTTATGGTACTATAGCTTTCATGTGTTATGAAAAGTGAATTTTGTCTGCAATCAATGTTTTGTTTTTTTAAATTGAGATATTAGCACAAAGGGTCGCAGAATTCTAGGGAACTACTGATGATTAAAATGTTTTGAATGTTACTAATTTTATTTCGCATACAACATTACATAAGATATTTCAAGGTTATTGTGTTAGGAAAGTAAATATAAGAATTACTGTTTTGCTATAAGGAACTATATGCCAAAAAGTATATTTTTAGCAATCTTTAGCAAAGATTACAATTTTTAGTGACTATGAATCTAACCCCTTATTTCCAACAGGTTCAGTGTATCTGTGTTTTTTAAATTTTCTCTCCATTATCCCCAAGAAAATTGGGGATTGACTGTATAAGGTCTTGACATCATCTTAGAGCCCAAAGGACTGGCATTCTGCTTTGGGGGACTAATTGCAACACAAAACTTCAGTTTTAAAGTCAAACAATGAAAATATGCCACAAATGCCTGAGGAACTCTTTACTATACAATGGTAGACTAGGCTAATGAAGCACCACATAGGATACCAGGTACTCTACAAACTTGCTTTCATCTTGTCTCTCATTTTTTTCCCTACTGTGCATTGCTTCAAATGTGTTAAGTTGCCATCATGAAAGTAAAAGGTGAAATTACTAATAAAGTCACTAAATGCTTCAAGTCAAGAAAGTTAAACCTGTGAATGTTGAGGAATGGTTGTTTATATGTATATAGACTGTATGCCTATGTTTATATAGATATATATCTTACTACATATGTATAATATGAATATTTATATAGGAATTTTTATTTTTGATTATTTCTTTTTACTTATTTTTACTATTTGGGTCTTGGGACGATTTCTTTTGCAACTTTTGGTTAACTGAAAATCTGTCTTCTTTTAATATTAAACTCACCATAACCTATCCATGGGATATAAACATTTATATTATATCTTTAAAATTTCTTAGATATGAAACCAGGGGAACAATCTCAACTGTTCCTGACTCTTTAATGACACGTAATTTCTCCTCCCTTAATCAACCTATTTGTGAACCCAATAAATGTAGTTTAATCTGTAACCTGACTTGTTTACTTTCAGAGTTTATTTACCTATATTTGTAAGTTATGAGATTGACTAAGCTTGTTCAATTTTTATAACATTAGAGGAAGTATGGGATTTTAAATCTGTTTTTCTTTAGTTTTTACAGCCTAAGAAGAATATACAAGATTGTATTATGTAAAAGAATTATTTTTTTGTCACTCTGACACAATTTTGCTCATAAAAGACCTTGTTAGGATCTTAATAATTGTTCAGATTCCTCTTTTTGTCTGAGATCTGAACCAATACTTAAGCATAATAATAAATCCTAGGTTTTTCTTACCTCTAAAATTTCTAATGATCAATTTCAGCCTCAGTTATATACCACATGAACTCAGAAAGGAGACATTTCTCATAACAAATTATATATATATATATACATATGTACCTACATATATATATATATGTACCTACATATATATATGTATGTGTGTGTGTAGATATTTATCATTCAGTAGTTTCAGCTGTGTTTGATTCTTTGTGACCCCATTTGGGGTTTTCTTGGCAAAAATCAAGGAGTGGTTTGCCTTTTTCTCCTTTATCTCATTTTATAGATGAGGAAATGGAGGCAAACAGGGTTAAGTGATTTGTCCAGGGTCACACAGCTACTAAGTGTCTGAGGCCAGATTTGAACTCAGGAAGAGATGAATGTTCCTGACATTTATGTTTCTACATATGCTACCACCTCCTTTAGACCTTTGGATTTTTGTAAGAGCTTTGTTCTTCCTGCTTCAAGTCTCTCCTCACTCTAAACTATCTCCCACTCAGCTACCAAAGATTGTCCACAAATGTGGTATGATACCTTACTACCTCAACTTATCAATAAAGTCTAATGGCTTATTATTCCTTCTAGGTCAAAGATGGCTTTCAAAACTCTTCAGTACTTGACCCCTTTCCCACCTTTCCAGTCTTCTCATGCTTGATGCCTCTTCACATACCACACCATCAAACCATACTGGATGAATTGTACACCATGTTCCATCTTTCAACTCAGTGCTTGGTAGTGGCTGCTCAACATATCCTCCTTACTTCTACCTCTTAGAATTCCCAGCTTCCTTCAAGATTCAGCTCCAAAGCTACCTTGTGCAAGAAATCTCTCCCAGTTCTCCCAATGATTATCACTTTTCCCTTTAATGTTCCCTTTTGTCTTCTCTTTTGTTGTTATTGTTTACTCATTTTTTAAAGTCATGTCTGACTCTTCCTGACTCCTTTTGAAATATTCTTAGCAAAGATCCTCTTCCAGTTTATTTTATAGATGAGGAAACTGAGGTGATCAGGATTAAATGACTTGCCCAGGGTCACATAGCTAGTATCTGAGACCAGATTTGAACTCAGAAAGAGGAGTCTTCCTCACTCCAAGCCCAGCATCCTATCCACTACACAATTTAGCTGCCATTTATCTGTTCGGTATATTCTCAAGTATAGAGATATTGTCTCTCTCCGTTAGAATATAATCTTCTGGAAAGCAGGATTGTTTTTTCCTTTATTCATCTCTAGTGCTTCAGGAGGTACCAGGCACATAGTTAACACTCAATAAGTATTAATTGATAACCCAGGTAGGATTCAAACACAGACTCTTCATAGTAAATCCAGAGTCCAGCACAGTGCAAGTCTGTTGGATATAGTTACTGTAAAGAGAACAGGATAGTTTATCAAGCTCAAAATTCCCCCCTCCTTCTTTAAAAAAATTCTCCCTGTCTACATTATTGTAAATTGCCTAATTTAGCTATAACATTTGGACTTGAAGGAGAGCTCATGATTCAAGGTGTTTATTTTGGATGGTGTGAGCACTCCTAAGGACCTGTTGTGCTTTGTTTGGAAATGGAGAGAATTTGCTTCTTGTCATTTGGCTGTGTAGGAACAGCAGTTCCCTAGTTTCTCCTGTCTAAAACTACCAGTGTCCTCATTGCCTTTCTCCAAGAATGATTTCACACTCTGTATTCTCCATCCTTCACAAGAAACAAGATACTGATTAGAGTGGGACAATAAGCTAACTTCAGGGTGATCATACTTGTAAACAGTCTAGATTCCCAACTTGTTATCCTCATCTTAGTTAAAATGAGGATGAATGAAAAAGTTTTCTTGGATTGTTGATGTTTTTAGGCAGACACCCAGAAACTGATATGAAATAGAATAGTTATTGACTTCTTTTTCACACAGGCAAAAGACTCTATTATCTTTTTATTTCATCAATCATGCTTTATTACATTGAGATATACAGCCCATTTCACATCTATAGCTTGAATATTCAGCCAGTATCATTGGATTTGATTTTGTGTCAGCAGCATGATGAAATATTAAAACATAAGCATTTCAAAGCATTGTTTGAAAAAAGAATAATTCCTGTTGGAAATACACAGCAACACTTCTTTTTCATATTCACATAAGCTGAGCTTTCGTTGTTTCGAATTGCAATGGAGTTGAATCATACACAGAAAATACACCTTTTCCTTAAATGTGAATTTCTCATTTGAAAAATACTTTTTCCAATTGAAATTAAACCAAACAATAATCCTTCATTTATGTACTTCTAACAATCTCATAAAGTACTCTCACATAGTAAGTTAGCATATAAGATATATTTTCACAACAATAAATATTTACAATATATTTTATTCATCACAGTTACAATCTACAAAAATAGAAGAGTTCAACATTTAGACCAGAGCACAAAGTTACACTTAATTTAATAAATATTTATTAGGCAACTATTAAGACACACAGATAGAAGTTTTGACTTATTTAGGTTCTTAAATGATACATATTTTTAAAGTAGCTGAATTGACTTTTCCATTAGATTTTATGCACATAAAACCTCATGAATTTGAAAAATATGGAAGAAAGTTCTGATCAAAATTAGTGAAGTCCAGTTGGAGAATAATTTAAAAGGAATATTAAATCACAGAATTTTCATGACTATATTTTATGCTTATAATTGTATTACTTTGTGGTACCAGTGATAATTTGTGCATACTAATGAAATGAGGCAAGTTAATGAAAAAATATACCAAGTTTCACAATAATTGCACAGTATACTTTAAACACGAAAGTCCTGAGTTACAATGTTTTTTCAAAATGATCACACATCATGGATTAATGAGGTCTGACTGAATGAGTTTTTACAGTATTATCACATTATCTTTTCCAAAATGTCTTAATGGATAGGTGAAGTTGACTTTGACTAAAATATACATTCTAGCCTATTTCTTTATTTCAGAAGATGGACTCTCACTCCAGAAGAATAAGAAGGATGTGTCCACCTTGATTCCTTAGAGGCATCAGTCTTCTGAGAACCTGAAGATGGCCATTCCTTGGGCATATGATCCATCATCTAGCTCAGTCACTTAGTAAAGTCAATAAGGGACCATGGACCAGGCTGTCTTGTTGGACAAAGGAGGATTTTTACACTACCACAAGTAGTCTATAGGGCTTAGCTCCATCCCACACTTATTTGGAAGTATGTATAATTTTCCTTGATGTTTCATGTTTTCTCTTCCCCTGCCAATAATGTGGTACAAGAGAAAGTGGAGACCTGTCCAAAATCCTGCCTCTGATAACTACTGCATGAGTGGACTTGGATAAATCCTTTAACTGCTCTAGGCTTTGGTTCCTTCATCCTTAAAGTGAAGAGGTAGAACTTAACGTGCACTAAGGCCCCTTTTTAAATCTAGGACTGACTGATAATCCTTGTTTTAGGGACAGCCTCCCATGAATTGCAGCTAAAACTCTAATCAGTCTCTTCCTTTTCCCCTTTATATCTATCTGTCTGCTGCTGTACACTTGCAAGTTTCTCTTGTCTTCTTAGCTGGCAGTAGGATCAGGTAGCAAAATTCCCTCCTAGGACTTCTAAAGACTACTGAGCTGTCATGGAATGCATCCTAGGAACTACCTCCTAAGACTTTTGGATGCTAGTTAGTGGGATGAAAGTGTCAGAAAATGCTTCTTCTGATGATGGGGGACAAGGGAGGAGCTTGAACTAGCAAGCCACCTGGTAGCTTCCTACTTTATTTAACTAATTAGTCTTGCCTGAGGAGATGCTGTTGTTTCTATAGTGATCTTGGACAGCAAATTCATGTTCATTACCCCTCTTTCCTCACAGACCCTTCTTGTTCTGTTCGTTCTGTGTTCAACCTCTGCCTGCATACTGAAGAACTAACTTGTCCTTCCTGAACTGTCTTTATTGACTTAAGAATTTTTCCTGGCAATAGTATTTTTAGTAAGGAATCAGGTTTGCTGTTATAAGTCAATACCTGAATTCTTTACATGAGACATGAGACTTCCAGGGGCTTCACAGGGATCCTAATTCTCCTTCCCAACTGAGACTGACTATTATTACATGCAACTTTGAGAAAAACATACTCTGGGGGAGGGGGAAAACCCATGTGCTTTTAGCTGGTGAAATATCCCACAAAATGGAATTGTTTGTGTTCGTTGTTGTCAAAAGGCTTTCAACTCTTCACCTTAATCTCCCATTTCATTGTGACTTTGAGTGTGGTACTTGCCAATAGTGTCTCCAAACAAGCACAGCATTCATTGGTTCTTTTTATATGAGAGTAAAACAGACACACTCCTAAGGGAATGATATGGCTCAGAAACAAAGGGAATGCTGATCAACACCACTCTTCAGTGCGTATAACATGTCAAAAGAATTAAGCATGATTAGATGCATTTTGCAACAAAATGGAATTATAATTCTATAGGCTTTTCAAACAAATAGCTCATTAATAGCAGACATTTCATGCCTTGAAGCTTAACTACAACAAGCAAAGCTCAAAAGCAGCTCTTCTCTGATCTGGGAGGGCTTTGGATGTTTCCAAAGTAAATTGCTCATCATGGCACAGTGGAACCTACACTAACCTTGGAATCATGAGTCTTGTCTCTGCCACTTACAATTTGTGTGACCCTGAGCAAGTCAATTAACCTTTTTGGGGCCTCTGTTTTCTCTTCTGTAAAAAATGAGAAGGAAAGACCAGGGACCTGATTTGAAAGCTTGCCTAAGATCGTGTTTAAAGGGCAACTAGATGGCTCAGTGGACTGTGAGTTGGTGGTAGGGATCCACCATGTTGCTTTGTCTTGCTGCCATTCAATATCAGTCTCTTGTGAGTGATTTCCCCCAATTTACCTAATTAATCCTAATAAAACCTATTAATAACCAAACTGATATGGGTTCCTCTTTCTTTGGTATCTCAGTATTCTCTAGAAAGTATGCCACCCTCTAACTGGCATAATCAGAGCAGAACAGATCTGCCCCCTTTATATTTGGCATAATTGGCAAGATTGCCCTCTTACAAATCTTGTGTCCTTACAGGGGCCTCAGTAAAGGAGAAGGTTGGACTAAGGTTCTTTCTAGCTCTAGATCTGGGATCCAGTGCCCCTGAGTGATAGTGCCCCTTTCTTCCCTCAACTCTTTCCTCAACCCACTCCTCTCCTATCTCCCCTTTCCAGTTTACCTAAAATGCTGAATGCATAACTAGCATCTCTTCTGTAGAATTTATCCTCAAAACAATGGTCTGCTCTAAAGTTGCCAAAGCCCTTTCATTCTAAGATTTCACTGGAGTCTCACAATAACTCTGTGAGGTAGGTAAAATTATTATTCTCATTATAGAGACATGAAATGACTTGCCCAGAGACACATAGGTAGTAATGTGTTTGAGACTAGATTCTAATCCAGGTCCTTCTAACTCCAAGTACAATACCATAGCCATTATATCATGCAATGTTAGAGCTATAAAGGACTTTACAGCTTGTCTAATCTGGTGGTATCAAACTCAAATAAAAATGGGGCATGTAAGGATCCCTACAACTGCATAATGACTTAGAAAACCACATTAACAATGTCTTTATTTTCATATATTTTGTTAAGCATTTAACTACATTTTACTCTGATTCTGACTGTAAGCCTGCAAGTCTAGCCCAACTTCTTTATTTTATAGATAAGGGCAGAGGTTCAAGGAAGGGTAAACCCCTTTAAGTCACACAGTTAGTAAATGGAAAAAAAAAGTCATAGTTTGAACCCAGGATCAATGATTCCATACAGCAAAAAGGCTTCATGGATTGAGAAGCAGTCCAAATTTAATAATTTTCGTGCAGCTTGAATATTAACCACTTAGGAACCATTATCTGCATCTGCTGCCTTGACAAGAATTCTTTCTCTACAATTCCCTGACCCTCACACCACTATGATTTTGAACAGGTTGGATTTCTCTGCCAAGCTTTGTGGATCAGGCTGATTGCTTTTTAAAAGATCTTTAAACTGAAAGCTGAACCTTATTTATTAATATCTTAGCCAAGGAGGTCCCCACTGAAGTGGAAAAGTGAAATTTAAATTCCTAGATGAGTACTGAGAATTGACTTCCCCTATAGAGTAAGTGGATTCAGCCAAAACAAACCATGTAAAAGCCCCTCATTAAAATTTATGGACCAGGGTCCATGTTAAGCCTCCATAAACACTTACCAATGGACTCTGTCTCTGCCTGTCGATTGGGATCAGAAAATAGGATTTATTCATAAATCTCAGATTTAAAGTTGAGGCAATAGGAAGGTAGGATAGAGCCTATCTGGTCCTAGCCTTTATCTGTCCTTGACTTCCTGATGACCTCCGAAGTTCTTTGTGGGTTTAGATTATCAAAGTATGGACCTACATTGGCAATTGTAGCCTGCAAGAATATACAACAGCCTTACAGGTCAACTGGAAGCCCAGAGAAGTAGAGAAAGTATTATTTATTTCTATTCTAGGTTTCTAAACAGAAACAACAATATTTCTGTTTAGAGCCTTTATTAATTGGGAAGTAAAGAGATTGACAATGGGAAGAGTCTCCATCCATGATAAGGAGCTAACAATTTTGTCTGACATCCTAACCCTGAGCTTTTCCCTCCCAAGCATCAACAGGATGAAATATATACTCCCTTAAACTGTAGCTGAATCCATTTCTAACAAAATGTTTCATATTGTAATTGGTCCACAAGAAACTTTTCCTAATAAATCTGAGCATTTTTGAGACAAAGTCAATACCCCCCCCCAACCTGCAATAACCCTCCAATAGAAACCTAAATCCCTGCTAGTAGAAATCCTAATTCATTCTGGTTCACAGATTAGCTTTGGATATAGACAAAACTTGTTGCATGATAGAGTGGTATTCCATTGTGGAAGGCTGTTACTCCATTCTGAAGGAACTTCTTGGATCTCTGCCTTCTCATTGGCAAAATGAAGGGTCTAGACTAGATGAATTTAAGGTTCCTTCCAGTTCTAAAAGCTCATGATTCTAAATTAGTCCTTCTTATAGATTCCAATCTTAAGTGGGAATTTTCTACCTGGGACAAGGACCACAAATCATGCGCATGGCAAATGTTATCAAACATATCCTTAGTTGAAGGAGTTTAGGGAAAGGACTTATATTAACAGTCGACATGATAACTTCCTAGTTTAAACCACTTATGCTAACGGGATACTAAACTCTGGTGTTTCTACCCAGTTAAAAGACTGCAAATATCAGCAATTTAGGAGGACTGCCAGTTGCCCTGCCCTAGTTGCAGTTTTAATGGAGAGATAAAGAAAATATGTTCTTTTCATCAAGCAATTCAAAGATGTTGTAAGGTATCCTTTCTAACCTCTGCATCTATTATGATACTGCTGGGGTGGGAAGAGATGCATAAAAAGACTAAACATAGTATTTTAGCATTTTCCATGCATGCCAGAATACAAATAAAGCCCATGCAAATTATTTCAAAATGTCTAAAAGGAAAATCATTTTAATCTCTGCACAGAGCAAAGGTGATTGAGTTTAGTGACCTAAAAACGTCATTCAATTTAGGATGTAATCAAAGGTTACAGGTAAACCCGAAGCACTAATTCTGTGCCTAAAATGACTCAGAGATCAATTAGCCTGCTTAAACTTTCAGCATAAATAAAGCTTTTGGAATTCAAGGTAGAGTCCATGACCTACTGTCAAATTAATTCCTTTCACCAAAGGCCGATTTCCATAACAACCTGAGTTTCCTTTAGGAGCTGAGTAGCTAGTTTAAGTCTGCCAAAAAGGTTCCAGATTCATCCCAAAGCAGCTAAATTATATGCAAATGAAAGATGCCAAAGCAAGGACATATTCTTGGTGAAGGAGAGCAAATTCAGTGGAGTAGTGGAGTGAGACACATAGAAAGGGGCAAACTCACAACATTTATTATTATTATTTTTTAATCCCATAGTTATTAAATATGTTTCTCAGTAGGTACCCTTCTCTGGATTGTGCTGGGAGCCTTAGGAGGTGCAAGACTTACAAAAGCAAGCTGTTCCTTCTTCCACAGCAGGCTGGGGTTTGTTTATTGCTTAATCTATCACTGTTGTGTTGCCGGCCTCAGGGAGGCTCAATCTAAGATAGATTGAAAGGTAGTGTCTGTCAATTGAATAAACACAGATGTTTTTTTTCCCCCCTACTGAAAAAAAGAATTGATTTTTTTTTTGGTCAAAAACATGAGCACTAAATGTGATTATCTCTTGGAAGCCAGACATGAACAATTTTAGTGTCCCTCTAGTATAGAAAGATGGGTGAGATCTTAGGAGGGTTGGTACTTTTTAAGAAGGGCTTTATAGCCTTTTTGGAACTATCCTCAAACTACAACCTCTTTTAGGGAGAAGAATTTTATGTTCCTAAAGAAGTTGTTTGTTCAGGTATACCTGTATCTCATTCTACATGTGATTCTGGTGCCATTACTGTCTATGTCCCTAGACAGGACTATCCCATTAATTTGTGGCCCTAACCAGTCAATAAGTATTTATGAAGCACTTTGGGACAGGTACTCCAGCCCTGAGACGATCATCACTCCTAGTAGAAGATATCTGGTCACCCTTCCCAGAGCCTCAGAGGTCACATCACTGACAGATTACTAGGATTTTTGAGTGGCTATCAGGCTCCTTCCTTGGAATCAAGGTCACCATGGTCAAGGCCCAGCCTGAATCTAAGGCTTAGTATTATTTCTTGGGTCAAAATGATCATTTTCATTGATTCAGGGAATTAAATCACAAATATTTGACATTCAAGGCTCTATGCAGTCTTGTCTCTTCCACAATTAAAGTTATTCCTCTTCCCAAAATCCACTTTCCAGTCATACTAGATTACTAGACATTCCTTGAACTTGCTACTCCAGTTCATACATTCTTACCCACTATTCTCCACGTGAGCAATCAATTCCATTATCATCTCTACTTGGAATCCTTGTCTTCCTTTAAGTCCCAAATTAGTTTCTGCCTTTTAAAAAAAATTTCCTCCATTTCATACTTTTAGTGTTTTCTTCTTTTTCAGTTCTACTTGTACTATGCTTACTATTATTCATGTTGTATCTCCTCCATAGAATTGTAAGCTTCTTGAGGGCAGGACACTATGTTTTTATATTCTCAGTGCCAGCACAGTATTTTGCAGAGTAGCTGCATAATAAATGTTTGTTGAATTGGTTTTATCCACATCTGTGTCTTTCTGAGGGGCCAATGGAAATGGGTTTGTGGATTGAATTTGGAGGCCAAACTCCCCAATTCAGTGTTTGTCCTTGCTTCTTCCAAACCATGAGACTGTAGGCAATTTTATCCACTTCTCAGAGCCTCAGTTTTCATATCTATAAAATAGGGATAATACAATATGCACTACCTGCCCTCACAGGTTATTGGGAGGAAAACATTTCATAAACACAGATTATTATGATTCTCAGAGAGCCCTGTTTCTCAGTATCCATGGTTGTTCAGCGTAGTCAAAGTGTCTGTCAAATCAGTTTACTTTCTCAATCTGCCCATGAACATAGTATTTGGATAAATTTGTTCTTTATCACAAAATAAGTTCTTCAGGTATAAGCTTGAAACTTTCTTAAAATACTACTATAAAAATAATCAACAAATACCTTATAAGGACTCCAAATCCAATATTTGACAGTCTCTTTCAATTTACAAAAGAGCAGAAGCCAAGCAAAGTGTCTGTGGGATCATGTGATGAACAAAATGCAACAAATGTAAAACTATTAAAAGCTGTTAGAATACTTGTGCTGTAAAAGTCCTTAGAGATCACAAATTCCAACTCTTCATTTTTCAGATGAAGAAACTGGAAGCAAAAGTAAAATGGCTTGTCAAGATCATACAGCAAGCTAATAGCAAAGCTGAGCTTTGAACTGAGTCTAGAATTCAGACCTTCTGACTCCTAAACCAATGTATATGGAATCAGTCTACATCCTTGACTTCCCTCAAAATTTTGGGGTAGTCACTAAAGGTTCTAGTTCATCTATACCTAGTTTATTGTTGAATAAATCATGCTATTAAAATTTATTGCTTGATCTAGCAGCTCTGATTTCTGATATCTGATATTTAAAAAAGCAATTCAATATGAAGCAATTGTCCTAATATCATTTTCATGAAATACAGGTACTTAGTCTTAGTCCTTTTCTTAAAAGGTCTCCTTAAATGTTCTTTGTATTTGAGAGATCAGAGGTGCAAGAACCAGAATGGCAAAAAGCTTATTGTGATCTATCTACTCAATAACAAACTAAATACAGATAAAAAAATATCACCTGTATGCATGGTAGCAACCCCTTGGTCTTGAAGGAAGTAAAAAATGGAGTTCTTGACTTACATATGTGTGAACTTTTGTCACAAATGGCCATTGAAGCAAAGATTGCCTACGTGACCCATTCTTAAAAAGAGTTCCAGAGGAAGTCCTGAACACAATGGATTTTGTCAGTTGGTCTAGACCTCTATGAACTATATTAGAAAACAAGATTCCAAAACAGCTGCTTTTTGGTGAGCTGAACTGAAACAATTGGTAGCATGTTATAAAAAGAAATAGGAGAAGAAAAGAAATTCTGCCAGAACACAATGACACACAGCTTCAGACTATGTAATGCAGCTGTGATCCTTCCAGAAGCGGAAGCAAACAGATGAGCTTAGAATACATCAAACAGAAATGAATATGCTCACATGTATTCATTCATTCTGCATTCATTCATTCTTTCATTCCATAAATATTGCCTTGAACACATATCCTTCAGATCAATTAATTTCTTCTCTTTCCCACAACTTGTTAATCTTTGAAAACATTAGCTCCTGTCTCAAATCAAGAAAAAACGAGCTTCTTGATTGGGCCTTGAAGAAATAAGAGTTGGTCAAGCCACATTTTTTGGCCACTCCTTCTCACAAAGATAATGAACATCATGAGTGACATGACCACAGAATACAAAGGAAATATGTTATGATATGTTCAGATATGTGTGCAGAATGGATTAGTCCATTTACAAATTAACAGAAGGAACTTGCCTAGGAACACAGGAAAGCTTGATTTGAGACTTACAATCAAGCCAATTTTATAACTATGCTTTTATTAATTTTATTATTTTTATTATTTTTTTTATTTTTTAAAGGGGCAAATGCATTTTTAAAAAATTCTATGAACTAGGAGCAGCTAAGTAGCTCAGTGGATTAAGAGTGAGGCCTGGTGATGGTTTGGGTCCAAATCTGACCTCAGTTCCTAGCTATCTGGGCAAGTCACTTAGCCCCAATTGTCTTGCCCTTTACCACTTTTCTGCTTTGGAACCAATGCTTAGTATGGATTCTAATACAGGGTTTAAAACAAATTCTTTGAAATTGTCACTTTGCAAATATACCTTTTCTGCTTATGGGCCAAAGTTCTCAAGAGACAAAGCAAAATGAAGGTGTTTGACATTAAACAGACTTGAAAAGCATACTTCAACTTTTTCATGCAGATTCTAGAGAAATTCATGCTCTGAAAATGTAACAAGTGAAGTTTTCTATGATCCTTGGTGGGGGAAAGTAGAAGAATTGCTTTTAAATGTAAACACATTTTTAATCAAATTTACCTGACTGTTTTCACATTTAAATTAATGACTGCCTTTATCAGGCAGACTTGAAACCTATTCCCCCCCCACCCCATACCACTCTTTACATTTAAAGTTTCACTCGCACACTTACACATATTTAGTTCTAAGAAAATATGTAAAAGTTTTAAGTATTTCCTCTTTAGTGCTTTTTTTTTCCCCTAATGGCAACTGATTATTTCTTAGCATAGATCTTTAGTGCCAATCAAATGAGAGAGATATTCATCAAGTACGAATTCAATCTTGTGAAGCTATGTATTCATATGTGTGTGCGTAAAAGAGAAAGTACAGATAATTCTGAATCATCTGCTTTACCTATGGACTTGGACTTAATCAATTAGCATTTATTATGCTCCTATTACATACTAAGCAAGTAGGCATGGAGCATATTAAGATAAAGAAAATGAAAACAGCCCCTACCTTGGAAATTTAAATGTTCAGCAATTTTTATTGCCTCATTTGTCTGGGTTGTCTGATTTGGGAAGGTCCCTCAGCCTGAACACTAAAACAGATGTATGTCACACATACTTGCCATGTTTGGCTCACAAACAGGTGTTCTTCCCTGGGGACAATAGATGTTTTCCTGAAGCGATAAATCAAATCACATTTTAAGTGAGCCAGCTCTCTCTGTAAAAGAACCCTGAAGAGGAAACATTAGTTAAAATGAACAATCATGTCTTTTTTTTTTTTTTGTTTTGCTTCGAAAAATCTGAATAGTCATCTACTTTGCTTGCTAAAGGCAGGTTAAGCCTGTTTAGGGCTTATGTCCTTCCTCCATTCACATTTCTGAAACATCTCCCTGGCTCAATCACACCTGTCAATCACACATGAACTCAATGACGCAGTCTCTTCAAAATACCCATAGCTCAGACCCTTATTCCCAGCCCTTTTCTGCTAAAACCAATTTTCCCCAAGAGTTTCAGGTGTTTTCTGCAATATGGAGGCTCCTATGGGGATAGGAGGGGAAGGGGAGAGAGGAGACCCTTCTGGAACATTAGCGGGTGAATGAAAATGAAACCAAAACTACATTTCCCGGGACAGCTCTACACATAACCCTCATGGCAGGCAGGGTTGCCATTGATGAGACTGAAGGTGGCCACGGACTGGTTGGTGCTTTTGAGTGACGTCATGCACGTGGTGCTCCTACCGGTACTCTGAGACCTCCGGAGCAGTCCGGGCCGGCAGCAGAAGATCTGGGAGTTGAACTGTTTCCTGAAACTCTTGCTCAGCAAGTAGAGCGCAAAGGGGTTCACGCTGGAGTTGGCGAAGGCCAGGAACCGAGCGCAGAATGTGGTGACGAAGTGCAGCGTGGAGGTGTCCACTTCCGAGTAGTGGTAAGAGCGGTACAGGTAGATGACGTGGCTGGGCAGCCAGCACACAGCGAAGAGAGCCACGAATACCAGCACGGTCTTGGCCAGCCGCTTACGGGATTCGATCTGGAGAGACCCAATGAGAGACAGACAAGCAGAAGAAACTCAGGGATTAAAATTCAATTAACTAAGACAGAAAGGGGAATGACAATGTATCCGCCACAAGGAGCGCTTAAAACAAAGCTGATTACATGGCTTAATGGATTACATGCAATTACAACAAGGACGCTTGATGGTTTATTGGCTCCGCTAATTTGCGGTTCCTCACTCCACACCTAATACTCATTTCCTGTAAGACTGTCCAGATTGCTGTATTAACTGTTCCACTTGTGTCTCTGATTCTGTTTCCCTGAAAGGCTTTGCATTCTGACGGAACAGCAGGAGTCTCAACAGAAGGAGAACGCTCCTTTCCACCTGTCCTGTTCCTTGGACTCTGATGGATCTGTGGCAGTGGCAACCTCCAGTGGGGAGGATCTCAGTGCTTGGTCAGTGTCTTACATCATAGTATCCCAGATTCATAGATAAAATTTAGAATCTAATTTCCTACTCACTTTTTTTTTTTAAACAGATGAGGAAATTGTTACCAGGAGAAGGTGAGTATTTTGCCCAATTCTACACAGCTATTAAGCTATAGAGTAGGATTCTGAATCCAGGTCAACTAACTCCGAAATCTGGCATCCTTTCCAGTGAGACAGCTACCTCACAGGATCACATCAGTAGTACAGGAAAAGGTGCTGGCCCTAGAGTCTGAAAGACTTCTCTTCCTGTTCAAATCTTGCTTCAGATCCTTACCAGCTGTGTGACCCTGGGCAAGTCACTTAACCCTGTTTGCCTCAGTTTCCTCATCTGTAAAATGAGCAATAGAAGGAAATGGTAAACCACACCAGTATCTTTGCCAAGAAAACCCCAAATGGGATCAAGAGGAGTCAGACACAACTGAAAATGACTGAACAAATACAGGGTGACTAGAAAGGTATTAGTTATTGACAGCATTCCCTGAATAAGTGGCATGACTGATATTCAGAATAATGGGATTATGCAATATTGCTGACCTACTGACTTGATCACAAGAGCAGGGATGACCTTACTAAAAAGCCTGTACTGTATACTAAAATGACCTATGTGTGGCAATTCAGGAAGATTCCTCTTTCCCACCAAACTCTCTCTCCAACTCTGGCCACTGATGCCTGGAATTCAGTACTTTGAATTAAAGCCTTGTTGACAACCAGTTGTTCTTTAAACCAGAGGGCCACCTCATTAATCTGTATTAATCCTTAACATTTTAGTGTAATTTACTTTATCAGGTTTATTTCCTCCTTGACTATCAGTTCTGATCAAATCATAGAATGATGAGAAGAAGGAAGGAGACATAATTTTGGAATATGGCACATATAGAGGGGCAAGTTTTGGTGAGCTACCATTTGGGGAAGGTGTGTTTGGGGGTGGCATGGGCAGGAGAGGTACAGTAGTTTCAATGAAAATCATGTGGGAAATGACCCATGTTTGTGACATAGTGGATGGAGATTATTCTGGAGCTAAAGAGAACTCTCTTCAAGTCTCACTTTTGACACATCCTGGCTGTGTGGTCCTAGAAAAGTGACATAACCATTCAGTGCTCTGAAGCAACTCTCTAAGAAAATGTTTCAGAGAAAATGCAACTTGCATTTATAAAAGGAGGTTTCTCATTTGAGAGTTTCTTAGATCAATGAATTCACAGATCTAGTTCCATTGTTGAAATACCTTGTTTTACTTTTAATATAAGTCTTCTGAATAATAGACTATTAGGCACCTAAACTGTCTCTTTGGTGTTGGATGAGGCTCATAGTACCCTCTAGTTATGCCATTTCCCATACAATTTATATAGAATTTACTCTGCCCAAATTTCACAAACAGTTTTCAGAAAAGTAAAGACCTTTGAACATAATGTTAGATTCAAAGATGTGGAGTTTTATATAAAAGATTGTGCATCAAATTGACCCAGTAAAAAAAAATACAATTCAGTGTCCTGACTATAAAGAAATAGGCACACTCGTAAATTGTTGATAGAACTACGAATAAATGAAATCTGTCAGCAGTCAATAAGTTACACTAATGATCATATCCTTTGATCCAATTACTATTCACCATTACCAGGACCATATTATAACAATCCTATTAAAAAGAATGGCAACCAAAAACCCCATACATGTTTAGAAATATAGCAATTTTATTAATAAAATAGCAAGAGACTATAAATACCTGATATATTTAGGAATTGGGAAATAGCTGGATAAATAGCACTCTGTCTATATAGTGAAATATTACTGTGCCATAAAAATGACAAGTGAAAAGAAAAGAAAAATACAGAAAAATTTATATGAAGATTACAGAATTAATTATAGCCTATTCTGCCTATAAAAGAATCAATAACAGAATATGGTTATATAAAAGAAAAAGAAGAGGAGAAGCAGGAACAATATCATTTTGCTAAATTGCATATTTTTCCTTTAACAAACTGTAAATAATTCAGAATTTTTATTGTATAAGTGTTTTCTATTGTTTGACTTTTTAAATGGTTGCTTATAATAAGAAAATTATTTTGAAACAATTTTCATAAAGGATGCCTTTCTCAGTGAGCATGAGTAGCTTTTCCTGACCCTTTGGCCAGTTTTCTTTTTTAGAAAATGACTTAGGCTCATCTTTTGGGCAGTATGCTATCCCAAAATACTTATGTGAACAAATGTATCCCAAATTAGGACAGCTGGCTGCTGGGTTCCCTTCTTTGGGTTTATGGGTGTCTTCAAACCCCATCCACATAGGTTCAATCCAAACCAGGCCACCTGTATGTTACTTGTATGTATGTTATCATAATTCCTTAGAATGAACCTTTTTTGGGGTTGTGGTGAGGATGAAAGGAAGCCTAATATTTTAGCTACTTTAATCATAGTCTCACCCCACTTCAGCTCCTCCCCTTTCTCTGCAACAAAATTCAAACAATTTTTCCTTAACAGAGAGGGGTATTCTAATCAACTGAATAAAATACAACTTGACAGTAACATTTAAAAAGAGATGTTACTCATTAGGTTTATTTACTCTTGATACTCCATCCCCCAGTCAAGCGACCTTCTCAAAACTGGCAAGATCAGTTTCCATAATTTCCTTATACTGAATTTTAACTGAGAGGGCCCTTCATGTTGAAGGGCTAAAACATGGTATCTTTGATTTTGTCCTTTCTTTTCAGGGATGTTCTAGAAGAATTGGATTGGCATGGAGGAAATGGAAATGTGGGAGGCATCTTGATTCTTTTTTTTTCCCTTTGGTTATTGATCATTAGTTAGAAATATAAATATACTAACTTAAAATACTTTAGTGGTAGATTGGATAATGGATAGTCAGTCTTGGAATTTAGGATAATCTGAGTTCAAGTTCTATTTCTGACATATACTGGCAGTATAACCAGGGGTGAGTTATTTAAACTCTCAGTGTCCTAAGTAATTTTCTCAGCCAGTAAGCTGCAGTAAAGGTGCTGTCTGCATTGGTAGAACAAATTTCCTCACTGGAAATTCTGTATACCAAAGTATGGCATGGGGCCTCCTGGGGACCCTCCCTTTTAGGGAGTCTATGAGATCAAAGCAATTTTTATAATAACATTAAGATGTTTTAATTTCTATAGTAAATATTGATAGAGAAAAATCCCACACAAGCAAAAAGCTCTTTGGGGTCCTCAATAATTATAATGAGTACAAAAGAGTCCCGAGACCAAAGAATTTGAGAACTGTTACCCTTTACAGATGAAATCACAGATTTGGAACAAAAATAAACAAATAAAACTCCTCAAAAATACACTGTATACAAGACACTATTCTTATTTGGTATATGTTATCCTCAAAAATCTGAAGGAGTTTCTGTCTCACATGACCTCAATTTATGGCTTCAACGAAAACAGTTTTCAAGAGATGATTGTTTTGCTTCTGTTGTAAGAAGAAAGGCCATTTTTCTAATGGTAGAACAATGAAAATTAGATATTTCTCCCCAAATAAGAATAGATATTCTTCCCTGAGGGCTACTTTCAACAGACAATTTCATTGAAATCTACCCTCTGACCCTACCACCTCCATAACCTTGACAACAAATTGAATGTTGTAGGGGGAGGCCTGCAATTGAGTTGATTTTTTATTAAAGTGGTATATGTATTCTTTTCTGCCCTAAAGGCTGGCAGACCCACAGCTAGGCTGTGAAGAAAGCGAGTAAGGAGAATAGCATTCATCAGTTGGATCCCTCAATTTTTGCCAGTTTTTTATGAGGAATGAAATCATGGGCTTCTCTTTCTTTAGCTAGCCTTCATATGTGGCATGGGGACTGGGCAGTAGGAGGCACAAATGAAAGTGAAAAGATGGTGTGAATGATTTCTTTAAATGTTTTACTTGACTCAATGTACTAGAAAACAATTATGCATGGTAAAATGGATTATTCTTCCACCTGGAAGGAATAACAGCTAGATTTCATCCTGAGACAGGTATTTGGGCTGATTCAATGGATCCAGTCAGGGGTAAGCCTCTTGGTTCCTGATATGTAGCAAAGCCAAGAGGGGAGAAGGGAAATATTAGGATGCAATTCATTCATCTCATCACCTACCTTACATGGTTATCTTTACTTCATAGGCTCATAGATTTAGAGTAAGAGGGGACTGTAGAAGTCATCTAGTTCAATTCTCTCAATCTACAAGTGAGTAAACTAAAGCCAGAGAGATTAAACTACTTGACCAAAGTCATAAAATAGTAAATAACAAAGCCAGGATTTGAATCTAAGAGTCCAAATTTAGCATTCTTCCTAAGGAGATTAAATGAGATAATGGATGTCAATGGATATGTATATTTGGCAAATTCTTTCTTTGTAAATAAGTACCAGGACCAAATACTAAAGACTAAGCTTAAATACTTTGACCATATAATGAGAGGACAGGGCTCATGGGAAAAATCCTAATGTTGGGAAAGATTGAAGGCAAAAAAAAGAAAGGGATAGCATCATCGATACTTTCATGGAAACCACGAACATGAGTATTAGGTGGACTTTAAGAGATAGTAGAGAATAGAAGGACCTGGTGTGCTAGATCCACAGGGTCATCAGAGAGCAGCTAGGTGGCTCAGTGGATTGAGAGCCAGGTCTAGGAGGTGGAGCCCAGATGGTGGCATAATAGCAGGAGCCTTCTGAATCTCCTTACAACTGATCATTACAAAGTGTCTCAAAAGGACAGAAATCAAAACCAGATGAGTAAAGGGGCTCTCCTACTGGATATAGCGTGAAAAGTAGGCAGTGAGTGGAGATTCCCATACTATAAGGGGCCAAAACTGTACTAATCAAAGCACAAACTGACCACCCCTCCTCACACCACCTTACCTCACCAGTTAGAGTTAGGCCAGGCCAATCTCCAAATTCTGAGGGGCTGGCTGAAAGCACCACAGACTTACCCCTAAGGGCTACACCAGGCCTTGGCAGCAAGACTCGAGGCTAAAAAACATGGAGCTTGGGCAGCAATGCAGGGGCTGGGAAGATAGACTCAGGGCAAAATGCTTTAAAACACACATGATACAAAGAACATCGCAGATCTACCTCCCCTCACTCAGGATTCTGACAGGAAGGGGAATTGTACCAAGACAAAAACCCTGTGAGACAGAAACTAAGAAAGCAATGACCACCAGCATGTAGGAATCCCAATCTTCTTACAGCAAAAGGAATAAGCAACAGCAAAAAAAGCTCTTGACCCTGGAAAATTCCTATGGAGATAAAGAGCAAAATAAAGAAGCAACAACAAAGAGTGAAAAACAAGAAAACAATCAAACTTTCCAAAAAAAATGGAAATTGATCACAAGTTCTAGAGAAACTCAAAAAAGGAGTTCAAAATCCAAATAAGAAAGATAGAAGAAAAATGGGAAGAAAAGTGGGGGGAAAATGAAAATGAAAAAAAGAAAAGAAAAAGAAAAAAAAGAAATACAAAAAGAAATCCAGGTCTAGAGTTGGGAGGTTCTGGGTTCAAATGTAGCTTCAGACACATCCTAGCTGTGTGACCTTTGGCAGGTCACTTAACCCTAGTTGCTTAGCCTTTACTGCTCTTCTGTCTTGGAGTCAAAAAGTATTGATTCTAAATCAGAAGGTATGGGTTAAAAAAATGTTAGTCATGACTAAACAACAAGAACAACAACTGAAAAAATCTTGAGCTTGAACTTGAGGGGAACTGGGTTTGAGTCTCAAGTCATACATATCAGAGAATCAACAACTTAGAAATAGAATGAAACAGATATCCAAGAGTCTAGCCTCCTTATTTTACAGATAAATTAACAGGCTTTGAACTCAGGTCCTCTGACTCCAAATCCATCACTTTTCCCACTGTACCACAAAATATGTGTCCTTGGGAAATCCATTTAACCATTCTGAGCCTCAGTTTCTTTATCTGTAAAGTGGGGATCATTGAGAAGATAAAAGGAAATGATGTAAAGTGTTTTATAACTATAAAGTGCTATTATGTATATCGGTCACTATTATTTATTTCCCTCTACTACAAATTCCCCCTCCAATAATAAGTACGTATCACAATAATTTTGCAATCTGTCTCTATCAGTATTTCACATAAACAAGAATAAGCCTAACTACATTTTCAGGATGTTGAAATTTAAACAACTCTTTTAACTATTAAAAAAAAAACACAGAACCAAAAGAGTCTAGATATGTCCCACAAATAAATCTTCTATGCCTCGTTAGCTTCTTGGATGAATATAATCACTACTTATTTATTATACCATAAGCTATGCTAAACTAATTTTAAGCACTTGTTGGTACCTAGACATACACAAGACAAGACTTTCTAGAACTTTTAGGTTTATTTGAAACATCTAATTTAACCATTAACTAATGCATCATTTATCCAAAAATCACAGTGAACCAGCTAGTATGTATCCACTACTAAGTAATTCATTAGGTTCTAAATAGATCCAAATCATGGCCCAAATACATGCACAGTGGGAAATAAAAATATCTTAAAAACCTATCTGTATCAGTTGACTTATAAATAAACAATGCTTCTTCCAAAACCAAAACCAAAACCATAACAAACCTACCTGCTTCCTGACGTGTATGTTCCCTTCCACTGGCAAATTGTAAGCACTCCGGATCAAATTCTTGGCGATGAAATAATAATAAACAGAAATGATGGACAAGGGTATAATATAGAAAATCAGAAAGGAAGCCATTGAATGAATTTTGGGGTGTAGCTCATTGGAGTGGGGATATGGTGCACAGCTGACAAAGGTTTGGTTGGTGCTCTTCACATAAAAAGGGTGCAGATCAGAAAACACGGCTTCAGGAATAGCAAGCAACATGGAGAAGATCCAGATAAAAGCAGCTTTTAAGCAAATCTTCAACAGAGCATGGGAGGCTTGGATATCCATTGGTCGAACAATAGCTTTATACCTAGGGCCAAGAAAGAAAAAAACCATTAATACTTTAAAAGTCATCTTCTTATTTTTATTTTTATTCTAGGTACCTTCATCAGAAAGTATCCATCAATGACATCCATTTGCATGCTCTGAGGGAGGGAAAATTATTTTAAGAAAAACAAAGACAAACCCATTTTCATTTCTTTACAGGCTGTTATGACAGACACAGTGCTAAACTTGCAGTCCAAAAAGACTCCAAAACTATCCTTTGAATGATTGTGACCATAGCTAAGTCACTAATCCTCCTTGAGCCTCAGTTATTATTGTTCAGTCATTTCACTTGTGTCATTTGGAGGTTTTGGGGCCAAGATCCTGGAGTGATTTGCCATTTCCTTCTCTAGCTCATTTTATAGACAAGGAAATTGAGGCAGAGTCAAGTGACTTGTCCAAGGTCAGACAGCTAGTAAATGTCTGAGGGCAGATTTTGAACTCAGATCTTTCTGACTCCAGGCCTGGCACTCTTTCCACTGTACCTCTACCTTCTCAGAGCCTCAGTTACCTCATTTGTAATATAGGGGTGATAATATTTGTACCTTCAATCCATTGAGGTTGTTTTGATGATCAAATGAGATCACGTCAATAAGATACTTTGTCAAACTTAAAAACTTTAAAATGTTAGTTACATCCATAATACTAGTTAAAATGACAAAAAAGGAAAATGATAATTGTTGGAGAGGAAAAATTAAGACACTAATACACTGCTGGTGGGGCTTCTAACTGATACAATCATGCCGGAAAACAATCTGGAACCATGCCCAAAGGGCTATCAAACTGTGCACACCCTGTGACCCAGCAACCATTATTAGATCTGTATCCCAAAGAAATTAAAGATAGGAGGAAAGAACCTACCTGACAAAAATATTGATAGCAGTTCTTTTTGTGGTGGCCAAAAACTGGAAGCTAACAGGACTTTCATCAGTTAGGGAATGACTAAACAAGTTGTGATATATATTTATAATGGAATGCTATTGTGCCAAAAGAAATGACAAGCAATATGATCACACACAAAAAAAGATCTGTATGAAGTGATGCAAAGTGAAGTGAACAGAACCAGGAGAACATACGTGGTAACAACAATATTGTATGATGATCAACTGTGAATGACTTCACTATTATCAATGAGGCAAGAATCCTGAACAACTCCAAGAGATTCATGACAAAAAAAAAAGGTTATCTACAGCCATAGAAGTAATAGACAAGAGTCCAAATGCCAATTGAAACATACTATTTATTTATTTACCCTGAATGTTTGTCTAGTGCAGTGATTCCCAAAGTGGGTGCCACTGCCCCCTGGTGGGTGCTTCAGCGACCCAGGGGAGGAGCAGTGATGGCCACAGGTGCATTTATCTTTCCTATTAACTGCTATTAAAATTTAAAAAAATTAATTTCCAGGGCACTAAGTAATATTTTTCTGGAAAGGGGGCGGTAGGCCAAAAAAGTTTGGGAACCACTGGTCTAGTATAATCAATGTGTCTTCTTCCAAAAAGGATGAACAGGGAAATATGTATTATAAGATAATATATGCATTAACTATGTCATATTATCTGCCTTCCTATAGAGTGAAGAGAGGTGGGAGGGAGAAAAAAACATAGATTGCAAAATATCAAAATACCATATGGAATTCCTCCAATTCATTATTCCTTTCAGCATAATAGTATTCCATCACCATCAGATACCACAATTTGTTCAACCATTCCCCAATTGAAGGGCATACACTCAGTGGAAAATTTTTTAAAAGAAAATAAAATTCTGGTTCTGTTCAGTCATTACTAAAACATGAATAGATATGATTTTTCTAAATAAGATGGGGACAGAGTCATTTTTTTACCTAATGCAAATTTGACATATTCAAATATTGTTTTAGTATTTGAAAACTACCTTTTCATTTTGAGAGAGAAGACTGAAGCATATAAGTCATACACAACCATAGATTCATAAATTGAAAGCTAGAAAGGAACTTGGATGTCATCCTATCCAAGTCCCTTATTTTACTGGTAAGAAACTGAGCTCTAGAAAGGTGTTAAGTTCCTTAAAGTAACACAAATATTAAATGGTAGATTTGGACCCAAGTCCTTTGTCTCCAGATCCGTCACTTTTCCCAAGGTATATTTGAGCCTTACATTAGTGCAACCTGTTCCACTTTGGAAATTGGGACATTGTAATTACAGCTTGGAGCTTGATGCTGTGCCAGAGATAGAAAAATGCCACAATGGATGTTGGCATCCCAGAGCAAAGCCTTGATCTCTTAGTGTTGGGTATGGCTTCAATGATAGTAAGGGAACAAGGAAGTTTTCTGCTATCTTAGCTATAATGGTATTTTTTAGTATAGCATTTCCCTCTCTTTCTCTCCCTCCCCTTATAATAATGTAGATCCATTGTATTTTCTTCTACCTTCTCTCAACAATTTTTACTAGTACAATGTAAGTTCTTTCTCTTAATACTATCTTTTATGTTTATTGCTTACTTAAATTTTTTCTTGCTTGTTTAATATATAGGCAAGATACCACGTTTATACTCAAACACAGGCAGCCGGAGATATGCTTGACTGGGGCCCTTGAATAACTTTTCTGGTGTCTATTCACCCTCTGATGAGAAATATATGATGGAAAGAAATTACTATGAATTTTAAAATGAATTCTAAAAATAATTTAGGCTATGATGGGAAAAGTACTATGAATCATTTAATTTAGAGTAGTAATTTTTCTTCCAATAGATATTCTTCATTTACTAACATCAGAGTCAGACCCAGCACTGATAGATCAAGTCTTTACTTTGGTGTGCCAATAGCTAGACTTTTACCTCTGGCAGAGCATCAATTTGCCCAACCAGTACCTTTCCCCACAAGGGTCTGAAGATCTGATGACAGCGATTTCTCTTCTCTCAGGTCTAAGTCCATTTGTACTTTCTGCCCTAGGGCCAGAATCAGAGCAGAAGTATAAAAGGATATTGATGGCAAAGACAACACATGGACTACTGCCTCCTTTCTTTCCCACATCCTCAGGTCCAGTAAAAACCTTGAATACAAGGACTGTTTCACATGTCTGTTACTGGTTTCCAAGGACAGCACCCAGAACAGAATCAGCAGTTTCCTGTAAAATTAATAATCGACCCCTTTACATTTTCCCTACACCCATACCCTTTTCACCTTTTATAATCAAGTGATGAGGCCCCATCTAGAATCAGGATCTGCAAAGGTGCTGACACATTGGCTTGATAATCTTGGAGTCTAAATTTAAGCTAAATCATTTCTCTATATTTGCGACTTTCCTTGTACTAACTGGTCAGTTCTTACTCCCAGCTGGCCTTGTCCGTTAATTAGAATTACTTTTTGACTATGCAAAACCCATTGCCTTGTTCCATCCCCCCATAATTTCTTCTCTGTCCAATCTAAGCCCTAGTTCCTGATTTTTCTATTCTCTTCTGATCTCTGTTTACGCAGTGCCCAAACTATTGTTATAAAATCCCTTTCATCTTAGATTTCTTCTCACATTCCCTCCACATGTTGTAATACTCACTGAAACATAGCTTTTTCCCTGAAAACATCTTTTGGCACTTCCTCCAAGTATAATAATCCTTCTCATATATTGTAGGGCCAGGAGGAGTTGACATTCTCCCCGTATCTGTTTCACCACTCAGTGCTTTCCTCCCCTTCATTAAAATTATTTGCTCCCTAGAAAAGATTGTTGATAACAACCGTCTGTGGCTACTCCAACATGGCCCAACCCAGGTGGGCCACTCTCCCTTCTTCCCATTTAGGTCAATTACTTCCCATTAGCCTTCTTCTGCTCCCTTTAAATATCTTTGCTTCCCATATTCTCAAACTCTTCAACATCCATTATTTGTCTTTAGTCAAAGTCACCTGTTTAGCTCATGCCTTAAACTTCTCCTTTGATCTATTGTCATCTCCAACTTTTATTTGACCCAGAAGTCAGAATTCCTAGTTACTGACTGTACTATTGTGTTGCATAATTTTTTTACATTAAAAAGAAGCCATTTTATTTGAAAAGATTGGGAATCAATAGACTGACTTCCCCAAAAAAGTCCAAAAGCCATTTTGATTTTTTATATTTCTTATATATTATAAGTATGAATCATCTTCCACTTCTTTATGAAGGATCAAGGGGCATAACAATCTGTGGTCCTTCCATGAGTAGACCAGTCATTGTTTACTCATTACACTTCCAAAAAAGCAATTACATTCCTATTGCAGGGCTTTTATTCCTCTCTTACCTTTCTCCTTTATATGCTATCTTCATCTTCACTTCTAAACCGAATCCTACAAACTGAAGTTCTATTCTTCATTGAAGCCTTCCCTAACCACATTAGGCTTTCATTGAAATCCTTAACATTTATTGTCCATATTAAGGTTTTCTAACACAAACTATATAGTTGTTATTCAGTCATTTCAGCATTCTTTGTGAAGAAAACCCCAAATGAGCTCATCAAGAATCAGACAGTACTAAACATCAACAACATAATGGAAATGATAATAGCACATAATTCAAAGGGTGCTTGTAAAGATTAAGTGAATTTAATATGTATCAATGGACTTCTAAATCCTGAAGAAATATATAAATGCACATTCTCATTACCATTCTTTGGTTTTATGTTTAGTTACATTAAAAATGGAGAAATTAGTAGTAGTCACCCTCTTGTTTAGGAATGGGTAGGCAACCTTCTTGCTGTAATCTGACCTGGTTTGTTCAGACCTAGAACACTGTTTAGGTCTTGGCAATAAATTTTAGTTCTTTATGTCCTAGTATACAAACAATTTTTAAAAGTACCATGTAACAGAGAAAAATTAATATATTCTTCAATCTTCCTACTCATTAATTATCTTGGTGCTATTAAGCTTAGTTTTTCCACCATTGTTTTCAGATCTATTATTTCCTTCTTGTTTATCTTTGTGTTTGACTTATCAAGTTCATTAACAGGCAGTATTATACTATAAAATTCTTTTCCCTTAAGTTCCTAATTGATACGATAGCCAGTACATATATATTTAAACATTGCATTTTATTTTCTAAGTTATTTTATAATTTAATGTTTTTTCCTGCTTTCTTTTTTTGGTATATATTTTTGGTATATATTTCCTAAAATCAGGATCATAACTCCTACTTTTTTGGACTAGCCTAAAGCATAACACATTTTATTTTGGACCTATATTTTAACTCTTGTGTGTTTTATGTTTCAGGTATGTTTCTTATATGTAGACATAATTCATTGTTAGATTAAATTTCTCATTGATTCTCCCTTTCTCTTCCATTTTATGTTCGTATTTAGTTTATTAACATTAAAGGTTATAATTATTAAGTGTTTGTTTCCCATCACTAAATTTTATTATTTAAAAAGGTAAGAACGTAGCCCAAAGCCCCAATATATTTGTCTTGCTTATAATACTCTGATTCAAGTCTTCTTCCATAGACTCATTCCCCTATCTACTTTCTATACCAAACTCAAGATTCCTTGACTGTGCTTTTGTTTTCTCTTTTACTCCCTCTCTTTCTCCCTCTCTCTTCTTCCTCTCCTCTTTCAATTTCTTCTCCTTTTCTGCTCTCTTTCACCTCTTCACTCACCTTCACTTTCTCTCTCTACACCTTTCCCTTACTCAGATCTCCTTCCATCTTCTCCTTCTCTCTCTGGATGAACTTCACTTATGGCACTCCATTTTAGGAAATATTTAGTAAGTTCTTACTCTTCCCAGGGTATTCTCTTAGCTGATCTCTTTTCATGAGTTGTCCAAACATTATCCTTTTGCTCTCTTAATGTTCTCTTCCCCCTCACACAGGGTGAAATTTCTAAAAGACTTGAATTCTATCTTGTTCTGATTCCCTGGACCACTTCTTTACCCAACCCTGCTTACTGGTATAAGTAAGTTTATAAGTAGCTAGTATAAGGTAATAATAATGGGAAGTATAGAATTCACTTACAAACTGTCCCATAAATTAAAGGAGCATAATAATTACTTACAAACTGTCTCATAAATTAGAGTTGGAGAAAATAGCTGTAAGATCTGTTCTTGTCCATATTTTGCCATTTCACTAAAGCAATGTCAAAAGATGCCTCTAAGGCAGAATTAAAACTGCTTCTTCTCTTTTCTCCATCATCCTCATGATATTCTTTCATTGTTTTCTTTACTTGTCCTATTTCTTTTCTTCTACATTGTTTTTTTTTGTATCCATGCTCTCAACTGAGATTTCCCTTATTTCACTTTCAACTGACTTAAGAGTTCCCAGGTTACAGGAAATGTGACCTCCTAAAGAGTTTTCACTTTTCACTGCCTCTTTCTGAAGCTGGGATCAAACCTACTTCTCTCCTTTTATTCTAATCATGTTGACCCTGGGAAATAATGCCCGGATAGTTAAACTTTCCTGAAGCTCCTTTCTTTCTCAGGAAAGCTCCTCTTAACCAAGGAGGCAAAGAAGGGCATAAGCAAGGTATTTGCTAGTACAGTGAACATTTGCCCTCCTTAAGGATATAAATGGAAAGACACTATTTATTTTTATGACAGCTATTAATATTATTAAAGGTAACAACCTGGCTCCCAAATGTGCCAAGTAGAAAGGAGGTGGAAACTTTAACATGAATTTGAAGAGACTCCATTACCTTTGGATGCTGAAAAAAGTTGAGTCATTTGGCAACCACTGACCAACTATAAAAAAGAACTTAGATATTTCACTGTCTTGGTAGGCTGATATAAATCCAGAGCTCAATACTAACTGGGTAAGTGAGCCCTTGAAACTAAGTATACATAATATGAAATATTATAGCTTCTACCCAGTATGCTTAAAATAGAAAAAGTAAATTCTGTAAATAAATTAGTGCTTAGAAGGTGTCCAAACACTGAAGAATAAGTAAATTATTGGCCATGCCTCAAAAAGATGTTGTCTAAAGGGAAAAAGTGGCAAAAGTCTCATTAAGTTTCTTCAACAAATTTACAAGTAGCAGAATTTCCAGCACACTGAACAGTATTCAAATTGGAGCATCAAGAATGCAGAGAATACAACAAATTTTAATACTTCTATAATTAATAGATCCAGTGTTTATCTAAGGTGAAGGTTCTGATTTTGCAATTTGTCCATCCAATGTTACCTCACCCTACAGGAAATAGATATTCTTTATCCATTTGGTTCTTCCTGGGAGCTATCTTGGCATGATAGATAGAGAGATAGTTATGGAATGAGAAAGGAGTAGATTCAAATCCTTCTGTTGATACTTAATCAGTTGTGTGACCATGGACCAGGTATTTGTAAAATTGGGATAATAATATCTGCAGCATCAACTTCACAGGGTTGTTGTGGAGCATCAAGTGAGATAATGTATAGTATATAACAAATTTGAAAGCATTATTTAAACACTAGCAGCCATCATCATTATCATTATCATCACCACCACCACCATCATTATTGCTATGTGGTTTTCTAAGTTGATGTCATCATTGAAACTCTTCTTCTATCTGCTTTTTAGTTCAGTCCCTGTTATATGATCCTAGTAGATAACTTTAACAAGCATAGGTCTCTCTTTAGGACTTACCTCTTTATAAAATATTTAGGAATCTATTTGCCAAGACAAACACAGGAATTATATGAACACAACTACAAAACACTTTCTACATAATTAAAATTAGATCGAAATAATTGGAAAAATATTAATTGCTCATGGGTAGGACAAATTAATATAATAAAAATGACAAACCTTCCCAAATTATTTTACTTATTCAGTGCCATACCTATCACACTACCAAGAAACCTTTTTACTGAATTAGAAAATATTATTACAAAGTTCATTTGGAAGAACAAAAGATCAAGAATATCAAAGTAAATAATGAAAAATATATGAAGAATGGGGCCTAGAAGTACCAGAACTTAAACTACTATAAAGCAGTGGTCATCAAAACAATATAGTATTGGCTAAGAATCAGAAGGGAGGATCAATGGAATAGACTGGGGGTAAATGACCTCAACAAAATAGTGTACGATAAACACAAAGATCCCAGGTTTTGGGACAAGAACTGAAATAAGTAAATAATAACACAGAGGGTAGTAGTGGGCTGCTATCTACATATTTATATGTCTACCTTATATTTGCCTACAACAGAACCCACTATTTGACAGAAACTGCTGGAAAAATTGGAAAACAATATGGAAGAGATTAGTTTTAGAAGACAATCTCACACCCTATACCAAGATAAATTCAGAATAGGTGAATGACTTAAATATAAAGAAGGAAATTATAAGTAAATTAGGTAGGTGAACATAGAATAATATACCTTTCAGATATGTGGGAAAAGAAATAATTTAAGACCAAGCTAGAGATAGAGAATATTATAAAATGTAAAATGAATAATTTTGATTACATTAAAAAGTTTTTGTACAAACAAAACCAACATAACCAAAATTAGAAGGAAAGCAACAAATTGGGGAAAAAATCTTTATAATAAAAACCTCTGACAAAGGCCTGATTTCTCAAATTTAAAAGATCAGTCAATTGTACAAAAAAAATCAAGCCATTCCCCAATTGATAAATAGGCAAGGGATATGAATAGGCAGTTTTCAGATAAAGAAATCCAAACTACCTTATTGAAAAATTGTTCTAAAGCTCTTATAATTAGAGAAATGCAAATCAAAACAACTCTGAGATATCATCTTAGCAGATTGGCCAATGTGATAGCAAGGGAAAATAATAAGTGTTAGAAGGGATGTGTCAAAACTGGGACACTAATGCATTGCTGGTGGAGTTGGGAATTGATCCAACCATTCTGGAAGGCAATTTGGAATTATGCCCAAAGGGCTTTAAAAGACTGCCTGCCCTTTGATCCAGCCATACCACTGCTGGGTTTGTACTGCAAAGAGATAATAGGGGAAAATACGTGTACAAAAATGTTCATAGCCGCGCTCTTTGTGTTGGCAAAAAACTGGAAAATGAGGGGATATCCCTTGAGTGAGGAATGGCTGAACAAACTGTGGTGTCTGATGGTGATGGAATACTATTGTGCTCAAAGGAATAATGAACTGAAGAAATTCCATGTGAACTGGAAAGACCTCCAGGAATTGATGCAGAGAGAAAGGAGAAGAACCAGGAGAACATTGTACACAGAGACTGAGACACTGTGGCACAATCGAACGTAATGGACTTCTCTACTAGCAGCAATAAATGACCCAGGACAATCCAGAGGAACTTATGAAAAAGAATACTATCCACATCCAGAGAAAGAACTGTGGGAATAGAAATGCAGAAGAAAAACATATGATCGATCACATGGTTCGATGGGGATATGATTGGAGATGTAGACTTTAAATGATCACTCTGTTGCAAATATTAATAATATGGAATTAGGTTTTGAGCAATGATACATGTAAAACCCAGTGGAATTGCTCATCGGCTCTGGGAGGTGAGGAAAAGAACATGAATCATGTAACCATGGAAAAATATTCTTAATTAATTAATTCAATAAAAAATGAATAATGAAAAAATAAAATAAAACTTACCTCTTTATAATAATAATCATGTGATCCTTGAACAACGTTTTCTCATATAATCATCTACGATTTTAACATATACAAAGAAAACTTTTCATGGAAAGGGAGCTTTTATCTTTTTCTGCAAGTACAATATTTTTGAAATGAACAAATAATAAATTAAAAAGAATTTTGCATTCTCTTAATCAACTCTGTCTATTAAAGGGTGGTCTGCTATAGTAAACATCATCTGGGAAAATTCCCTTTTCATTCTTTACTTAAAGACACATTCAATATATGTAGTAGTGAACAGTCTTAAAGTAGATGCCACAGACATGAGAAAGCAAGAATCTGCATCAATAGTTATGAATGTCAAACCTATCAATCTTTGTGAGTGATAAATATGACCCCTAATGATTTCTATTGTTTTGAAATCTTCCTCACTTTGAAATATCTTAGAAGTGGGTCCTTAAGAGACATTAAAATTTTATGATTTCCTGCAAGAGTTTCCTTTGTACATCTTTAAACAGTAGCTGGCATTCTTCCTCTTTTTTCTCCTAAGTTTCATTTCTGCATCTAGAAGTTCTGGTAATGAGATGTTAGAACACAGTGTTATGGTTCCATACTCAAATGATCATTTGTTATCCTTCCGTTTGTCCTTTACCTGCTTTGACTTAGTTAAGTCAGTCCCAACATTCTTCAAACTTGTCTATTCCTTCACTGATTTTTGCTATTTTGGGTGGCAATATACCTCATGGCCTCTCATTGTTCTGTAATGTTTGTAATGCTCCATTTGAACATATATTCTAAGTCTTCCCTTTCATGTGTCTTCACTTTCCAAAATGATCAAATATTTTCTGCTTGAATCTGTCTCTTGGATCCGTAGCCTCTTTGTTGTAAAATTAGATTTAGATCAACATCTCACACTATATACCAAGATAAATTCAAAATGAGTAAATGACAAATATAAAGAGGGAAATTATAAATAAATTAGGTGAACATAGAATAGTATACCTATCAAATCTATGAGTAAGAAAAGAATTTAAGACCAAGCAAGAGATAGAAAACATTACAAGATGAAAAAAGAATAATTTTGATTATAGTAAATTAAAAAGATTTTGTATAAACAAAACCAAAATTAGAAGGGAAGCAACAAACTGGGAAAAATATTATAATAAAAATCTCTGGCAAAGATCTAATCTCTCAAATTTATAAGGAACTGAGTCATATTTATAAGAAATCAAGACATTCCCCAATTGACAAGTAGTCAAGGGATAGGAATAGGCAGTTTTCAGATGCAGAAATCAAAACTATCAAAATTCATATGAAAAAGTGTTCTAAATCCCTCCTGATTAGAGAAATGCAAATCAAAACAACTTGGAGGTACTACCTCACAACTAGCAGATTGGCCAACATGACAGTAAAGGAAAACCATGAATGTTGGAGGGGATGTGGCAAAATTGGGAAGTTAATGCATTGATGGTGGAGTTGTGAATTGATCCAACCATTCTGGAAGATAATTTGGAATTATGCTCAAAGGGCTTTAAAAGAATGCATGCCTTTTAATCCAACAATAATTACCACTACTGGGTTTGTACCCTAAAGAGGTAATAATAACAAATGTTTGCATAAAAATATTCATAGTCATGCTCTTTGTGGTGGCAAAAAATTGGAAAATATGGGGATATCCCTTGATTGGGGAATGGCTGAACAAATTATGGTATCTGATGGTGATGGAATACTATTGTGCTGTGAGAAATCATGAATTTCTATATGAACTGAAAAGACCTCCATGAACTGATGTGGTATGAAATGAGCAGAGCCAGAAGAATATTGTACACAGAAAATAAAATATTGTGGGACAATTAAGTGGAATCGACTTTGCTACTAGGACAACTCTGAGGGACTTATGAGAAAGAATGCTATCCACATCAAGAGAAAAACTATGAGAGTAGAAACACAGAAGAAAAACATATAATGTATATGGGTACATATATGTGTTACATATGTTTACATATGTTTATATGGTTATAAGATGTGGGCTTTTGTTTTTTTTTAAGATTTATTCTATTATAAAAATGAATAATATAGAAACAGGTATTGAGTGATAATATAACCCAGTGGAATTGCTTATTGGCTCCAGGAGGGGGGGATGGAAAAAACATGAATCATGTAACCGTAGAAAAATACTTGAAAATAAATTTAAAAAAACTTTTCAGAAAAGCATTTGTTGTTATTCAGTCATGTTCAACTCTTCATGACACTATTTTGTATTTTCTTGGCAAGAATATTGGAGTGGTTTGCCATTTCCTTCTTCAGCTTATTTTATAGATGAGGAAACTGAGGCAAATAAAATTAAGTGACTACCTAGGATCATGCTATTAGCAAGCATCTGAGGCTGAATTTGAAGCTGAGTCTTCCTAATCACAGACTGGGTACTCTATCTACTGAGCTGAGCCACCTAGCTGCCCCTAGAATGATACAATCATCTAATTTTTAAAAGTTTAACCCATTTCCTTTTTTAAATTTAATTTTATTTGTTTATTACATCTAAATATCTAGTTAACTCTCTCCTCTCCCTCCATTAGAGTAAGCATCATTTGATATAAAGATATATATGTATATATATGTATATAAATATATTTATACACACATATACATTTATAAACTATGCTATTCATTTCTATGTATCAGTTGTTTCTCTACAGGTGTTAGACACATAATTCATTCTTCAAATAATATTTCTGTTGCTGGATATTTCTCTTCTGCTCATTACACTTTTCATAATTTCATGTAGTTCTTGCCATGTTCCAAAACGAACCATTTCTGCCTTTCGGGTATATGAAGCTTATTTCAGGAGACTAAATTGATACTATTATCATTGTTTATAATATACATTTTAATTTTTATCCTTTTTTTCTATGTGAATATTGATTTCAATGATTTGACCCACACATACTGCTGATTCTAAAATAACTCACCCATCAGTCATCAGTCCTGTTCTTTCATGATTCAGTCATGCTCTTGACTTCCAGGATAGAAAGTAAACTCTTTTTTCAAGAGAGGCATTTAAAGCTCTTTACAACTTGGACTATTCCTTCCTTTCTAGTCCACTCACTTTTTCACATAGCAACATTGGCTTATTTTCAATTCTTTGCAGAGGAAACTCTCTCTTCTCTCTCTGACATTGCATTGGCTGTTACCTGTGTCTGGAATGCTTTCCCTCATTACCTTTCCTAAATTCTGGACTTCTGCAGGAGGCCTTTCTTGCTTATCCTTCTATCCTTCAATACTACATGCCAACATCTCCCTTTTGAGATTATCTTCCTTATACTATATACACATCATGACTGTACCTAGTTATTTATATATTGTCTTTCCCACTAGAGTGAGAGTTTCTTGAGCACAGGAATTGTTTTTGCTTTTCTTTATAACCCCATTACGTATCATAGTGCCTGGGTATAGTAAGCATTTAATAACTGACTGACTGACCTGTGTTAGCCATTACTCTCCATCCAATCCAATCTAATCAACATTTATTAAGCACCCATTATGTGCCAGGCATTGTGCTATGTGCTGGGGACATAATTAATAAAAAGACAGTCCCTTCCCTCAAAGACTTAAAATCTAAAGGTAGAGACCATGTGTAAAAAGAAGCAGAAAAGTGGTGGTGGGCGTTTCCTAGGGGACATGGTACAGGAGCATCTTATTCTCTGAAATTGAAACCAAGAGGAAAAGGAGATGCAAAGTGGAGTGAGCCGAGTGTCCAGTTTTTGTCCTCTATAAAGGAAGACATTGGGAGGAGTTTGGTACTCTGCCCTCTAGTCTTCCAATCAGAGGGGAGAGAGGCTAAAGGAGGTGGTGTCAAGTAAGCCTTTAATTAACAGCATGGTGGTCAATTTAGAAAGGATGAGTTCATCCTTGATGAGCCATCTTAATTATGGAGTTGAAAACTACAAAGAATAGCAGATGCAACATGGAAGAGATGGTGCCTTCCACCTCATTGCTTAAGAAGTAACTATTGTGTCACTGTTGAAGAATGTCAGACCATTCCATACAAAATGACAGACCATTTTCTATTTTTGTTTCATGAACCTCAATGGCTGAAGAATTCACTATCTAATGACTAATGTTATGGTGATGATTTCATATCATACTTGGTTTGGTTGGTCTTCAGACAGAAGACATTCTTGGGAAAATAAGAGGAATCTTTTTGGCTAAATAGAACATGCCAGGACTTGTACTTTCAGTAGAGGTCCTAGTGCAGGAAATATCTATGTTTGGTGAACAAGTTTCTGGAAGTCATGAAGTATCTATATTTGGTGAACAAGCTTCTGGAAGCCAAAATGTTATAACCAGCATAATTCCCGATAAGAATTCAGGCTCACACTACACCATAATAAAGTATCAAAGGAAGACTTTTTTCAAGTAATATTTACTAAGTAAATAATTCACATATGCCCTTAGATATAGATAAATAAACAAAACTGCAAATTTCAATTTGTGAGATTTAAAATGTCTCATTATGCCATATTTTCCTAATTATATATTGAAGGCAAGTGAGAATCAGTGTAGACTAATTTTTTCTTGAATTTTAAAATGTATTTTAAAGTCCGAGGGTTTTAATTGAATTTTAAATTATTTTCCAATTTTTTAAAAAAATATATTATATAGAATTATTTTAAAACTCAGGAGATCCCATCATGAAATATGGATTGTCACTTAGAACCACAAAATTTGAGGGCTGGAGTAGATTTTCATGGTCATCTAATTCCTCTCCCCTTTTTAAAAACAGACCAGGAAACTGAGGACTGGAAAAAGTAAAAAAGGCTTCTTTTTTCAGTCACATACTAACTTAGTTATAAACTCTGACTAGAACTCAAGGCTTCAATTCTAATATGCTTCCATAGTCTCCAAATAAAATATAAAATTAATGATGGAATCTTGTTTTTCATGTTTTAAAATTCTACTTTAATATCTATGGGAATACAATATCATTTTTATTAATACTTCATCCCCAACTACAGAAAAATATTAGTAACGATACTTTTATGATAGCAAAAAGAAAATGAAAACAAAGTCTTCTCTACACTGGGACTGATTATCTACTGTACCATCTAGCTGCCCCTATATACATATACATATGTATATATAACCACTCCAATTATGTAATGAGAACAACACCAAAAGACAGCCATTTCTCATTAATTCTAAGGCTTAATCTTGGGCCTGTGCGGGGGGCAGCTGGGTAGCTCAGTGGATTGAGAGCCAGGCCTAGAGATGGGAGGTCCTAGGTTCAAATCCGGCCTCAGACACTTCCCAGCTGTGTGACCCTGGGCAAGTCACTTGACTCCCATTGCCTACCCTTACCACTCTTCCACCTATAAGTCAATACACAGAAGTTAAGGGTTTAAAATAAAAAAAAAAACAAATAAACAAATAAATAAATAATCAAACAAACAAACAAATAAATAAATGAATGAATGAATCTTGGGCCTGTGGAATATATGATGAAACATGCATTCCTTTCCTCAGTAGTGAGGTGGGGGACGACAAATGTATTGATACCTCCATTTTTAACTTATTTGCTATATTGTTCATTTTGCTTTTTTATGACATAAAAGAGAGTTTAAAATGGTGAAGGGAATGATATTGGGAAATGACTATGGTACAAAAACAAAAGATGACAATAAATCTTTTTTTAAAAGACTAGTAATGATGCCTAGTACTTCTGAATTTCTGAAAAATCTCTAAGAAGAGAAATAGAGTTGAAGTTTTCCCAGTTCATAGGCTTTAATAGTAACTTTAAGCTAATGTGAGAAGGCGTTAATAATTTAAAGCTTATATGCAAAATATATTTTGGGAACATGAACAAAAATGTTTCCAGCATTATTATAGTGATATCCCAAAAGTTGGTGCAGTTTTAAACCATTAAAACTTGAAATTGCTCATTTTACAGATGAGAAAACCTAAAGCACAAAGGAGATGAGTGACTTGCCTAGGATCTCATAGTTTGATGAGGGATTTGAACTCAGAGTTTCCTGATTCTCAGGATAGTGCCTTATCCACTACAATAGACTGTCTCTCAGATAAAGGAAAAGAACTGACTCCAAGTCTGATGCCTCAATATGCTCAGGAAACTACAAGGTCCATGGAGAATAAGTTGGGAAGGAGTTGAAGCTGGGGACTTAAGGAGAAAGGAGAGGATTTAGAACGTGTGACAGTCAGTATAACATTAATAAAAGGTTTTCTCGCAGGAATGAAGACCCCACTATGACTAAAGAGCAGAGATTTGTAGGGGGTCTCATCAATACCATTTTGCATTTTCCTCTGGCAGCATTCTGTAGTTTGGGAGGAAAGGGGGCAAAACATGATGATAGGAGTTAGCCAGGATGCACCCTTAGTAAATTGTAAACAACTAAAGGTCATGAGGACAAGACATTCAAAGATGCAGGAGAGATGTTTTTGAACTCACAGTAGATCCTGATCCATAAAACATATTAAGTCCATAAAACATGATTAAAAAAGAGAACATAGAAACCTCTTTTGATAAGGATGCCACAGAAGAGAGTTTGGCCTGAGGTGCTGCAATAATCAGAGTAAATAAAGCTGGCAGCAACTGGTATAAAATATTTGTATATCTTTTTGATCTTTCTAAAACAGTGACTCCAAAATAGAGAAATGAAGATTTTTAGAATCATGGGAGCAGAACACCAACCCCTCCTTCCAAGGGCATATCATCTTCCCAGTCATTTAGATTTGAAACCTTGGAGCCATCATTGACTTGGTCCTCTCTTTCACTTCCCATACACAAACATTTTCAGGTTTTGTAGGTTCTATTTCCACTTGACTTCTATCACCTATATTTCTTTCTTGATACTTGCATAAGCACCACACTACTTGAAGCCTTAATACCACTGTATTACACTAGCTTATTTAGAATATTGCAATATTCTGATTTGTCTCCTTGATTCCACCTTCTTAGTTCTTGTTCACACACATGCTAATCCAATTCAATAAATATTTAAGTGCCTAGTATGTGCCTGGAAGCACTATGCTAAAAGTTAGAGCTAGAATTAATAAAAAAGACAGTCCCTGCCCACAAGGAACTTGTAAGTAACAGAAGAAGACAACAAAGGAGGCAGGAAAGCCAAGATTGTGTGGATGTAGGTTGAGGGAACCAGGGGATATCTTGTTCCATAGAGCTGAAAACAGTCCAAGCATCAGAAGCAGAGTGGAGCTGCCAAAACAATCTTCCCACATCATAAATCTGACTGCATTATCTATCTCCTCAGCTCTAAAATCTTCAGTGATTCCCTATTGCCTTTGAGATAAAAGACTAACACTTCATCTTGACATTTAAGATCCAGAAATTGACTCCAACGTACTTTTAGACTTACTTCACGGTATTTCCTTTTGAGAATCTATATTCTAGCCATCCTAGATTACAATTTATTCCTGAGCTCAACATAACAATTATTTAACACAAGCTGCCTCCATTTCTTGGATGCTTGGAAAATATTATCTATTTACTGCCTCTCAGAATCTTTACTTTCATTCAAGGCTTAGTGCAGGTAGCAACTCTTTTGTAAAGCCTTCCTTGATACCATCAGCCAAAATTTTTCTCTCCCTTCTCAAATTTTCCTATTGTGTTTTGTTTGGATCTCTCTTTAACCTTTATCGCCGCCTACCTGAGGATATAGTTTATGTGTGTGTATACACATCCTTTTCAGTAGATCATCATCTCCTTGAGTGTTGAACCTTTATTATTTTTATCTCTTTGTCCCTAAGCAACTCTCTGTGATTATAAATTGTAGAGCAGGTGCCAATCTGCATTTTTAGAGGAAATTTCCTCACCAGATGTTTTTCATTTATCAGTGAAATCACAGGTCCAGGCAAAAAAAAAATCCCTCACACTTAGCTAAGTGCTTTGCACTTGGAGAATATTTAATGAATGTCTGTTGAGTTAAAATTTTCATGGAAAAGGAACTAAAAAGTCATCTGCTTCAAATCCTTTCTAAAACATGAATCCCTGCTACAATATTCTCAGCAATCATCATGTAGCCCCTATTTGAAGACTTTCTGTGATAGGGAAAGCTGCTTCATTCCATAGTAGTCCATTCTACTTTGGAACAGCTAAAATTGTTAGGAAATTCTGATGGTGAATGAAAATCATTCTCCCTATATTTTCTGCCCATTTGTCCTACTCCTGCCCTTTTGGGCCAGACCTAGAAGGCATATTTTTCCATGACTCTTTAAATATTTGAAGTGAAGTGTCACTAAGTCTTCTTCAAGACAAATGTCCCAACTTATTCTAACATATCATTAAATGGTCATTCTCTTTGGATAACATGTATGTTGTCATAGTTCCTTCTAAGATGTGACATAGAACTGGAAACAACACTCCTGCTGTGGTCTAATGAAGGGGAAGTTTAGTGGGGTCATATCTTCCCTCATTTTGGATACTACACTTTTCTTAATATAGTAGTGAATTCAGTTCACTTTCTTGCTGCCATTTCACAATGGCACTGGACAATTTGGGTTCCTAAGAACCAAAATCTAAATTTCAAGAGGTGGGATATATTGTAGACATATCAGTTTTGTAACTCATACTGATCACTGTTTCCCTTTCCAAATACTATGTATAAATGTCCTCATTAATGCAAATAAATAATTCTATGAAATTGTCACATTATTTCAAATTCATACTACATATTTCCATTTGAACCCATAGCCAGATTTTACATTATTGTAACTTCAGAGAGAATAAATTCTAATACAAGCCACCATTTCATTGGATTCTATATTCACATTAATCAAGATGTAGCTGTAATTGACTCTAGAATTTTCTTAGGAATCAAAATCTATTTCACCAACATGTAATCAAAAGGAACTATCTTCCTCATCATTTTGAAACTTGCTCATCTTACTCCCATCTTATGAGATCTCTCCTGTTCTTCATGATTTTTCTTAGGACAAAGTCATGAGAGAAAATAAAAATCACTGAATATATCTTTATTATTTTAAGAGAAAGAAATTGAAACAGAGAGAGGATCTTACTTGACATGTCATAGTTGACATGTTCAACAGTTGAGGAGTTCAACAACATATAAGGGAAGATTGTTAGAATGGTTATCACATGGGTAATAAAGTCCCTGAAGATGATGGCAGAGGAATGAGTAGAGAGAAAGGCTTGAACCAGGAGCCAAAGTCATAGTGAAATGGGGAAGAGTGACTAGGTAGATGATATAGATTGGGCAACTAGATGGTTCAATAGATAGAGTGTAGGGTCTAGAGCAGTGGTTTGCAAACTTTTTTGGCCTACTAATATTACTTAACCCCCCTGGAAATTAATTTTTTAAAAATTTTAATACCAATTAATAGGAAAGATAAATGCACCTGTGGCCATCTCCAATTCCCTGGATCACTGCAGAACCCACCAGGGGGCGGTAGCGCCCACTTTGGGAATCACTGGTCTAGAGTCAAGAAGAGTGATTTTCCTGAGTTAAACTCTGGCCTCAGATGCTTACTCTCTGTATGACCCTGGGCAAGTCATTTTACCCAGATTACCTAGCCCTTGCTGTTCTTATGTCTTAGAATTGATACTAAGAAGTTAAGTGAAAGAGGAGAAAAAGAAGAGGAAGAAGAAGAAAGAAGAAATACTTTAATATGAGACCTTGTGAGCCAGGTGGAAGGTTGGAACACTTTGGTAGTTTTTATAACTTCCTGAGAAAGTACATTTCCTGAATCTAGCATCCTTGAATTTTAAAACTGCTGCTTTTTAAAATAATTTTTGAAAGACAGTAAAGATGACATATTGTGAGAACAAGAGTAAGTAAATGATGGCAAAAATAACAAAGGCAAAGAAATCAACAATAATAAAGATGAATAAAACATATTTAGTTGAATGAAGACATTAAATGCAAAAATGTCACAGCAGATCTATTTTTATATGATATTTTAAAAGTTATTTTCATTTTAAAACTTTTTTCTCCTTTTCAAAAAGATCACATCTTAAGATAATAGCCAATATTTGAATCAATTCAGTAAGTGTTTGGAAGGGGAAAGATCAGCATTCTATGAATCTGCAAACTCATTCTGGAGGAAGTTGAAAGAATGCTACTCAAAACAACACATGTAAGTCAGAATGAGATTATAGTAGGAAAAAAGCATCAGTCACCACAAAAAGACTTAATTCCTAAGGAATCATGATGAGTAAGCCAAATGGTCAGCTGCCATAATGCTTCCTGCATCTTATCTCACCAATAAAGTAAATACTTTAAAATCTAAATCTCTGCTCCTGCAGCCAGATTTTCTGCTCATCTTTCCCCTAGAATTGTGGCATCTTGGTGGGACACTGTTTTTTGTTTTTTGCTTGTTTTGTTTTATTTTTTACTTTTTGCTTATACCTACTTTCCTCTCACTTTAGAGTTCATTCTGTTATGCCTCCAAGTGGCAATTACACTCTCCTCCTCCACCTGTTTTTACCTAATCATTATCATATATAAGTTCTGTGTTGGGGAGGTTAAGGCAAGATTCGATGTGAATTACCAGGGAAGAAAGCAAAAAATGTATACTTAATCTTAAAGGATGAGTATGCTATGAACCATAAATATGAAGGGCATAGGCAAAAAAAATATGTATATGTATACATATATATGCACACACATATATATGATTTATATAATACATACATATGTGTATGTGCACACACATATATGAAGGAAGCTTTCATGGTGTGGATAAGAATAATGAATTTTAAAGAAAAGGGAAGTGGTAAATATGCAAAATGGAATATGTATAGTTGTACAGTAATTTTTAAATAATAGTCAGCTAATTAGATAAAATTTAGACTATATAGTTCAAACCTCTTATTTTACTGTTGAGGAAACTAAGACACAAAGATTAAGTGACTTGTCTATCTTTGGTCACGAAGCTAGTTAATGGAAAAACTGAAATTGGGAGGCAGTTTGGCATGGGGGAATAAAAACCACTGTATTTATACTCAGAGGATCTGGGTCTGATTCTTGCTCTTACTAGTGGCATAGACTTGGACAAATCACTTAATATGTGGGGGCTTCGGTTTTCTCATCTGCAAAATGAGGAGTGGACTAGCTTGATCTTACAGGTCTATTCCATGTCTTAAGTTTATCATCCAGCAATAGCAACCAGCTCTTCATTACTCAAATAAATTCACCTTGAGGATATCTAGCCCTCAAGGGGTACCACTCACTCACTGGCCTGTGAGCAAGTCAAGACTCTCCTCGTACTGACTGACTCTCCTAGTACAGCACACTTTTAAATTTGATTCTAGCCCCATGGCTCTCAGGTACCTTTCTACTGATTTCCAAGCAACAACAATAAACAAGGGGCTATTAAGTGGAGCAGTGGGTAGAGCTCTGGGCTGAAAGTCAGGAAGATTCATCTTTAGGAATTGAAATCCATTCTCAGACACTTCTAAGCTATGTGATTCTGGGCAAGTCATGAATCCCATTTGCCTCAGGTTCCTTATCTATAAAATAAGCTGTAGAAGGAAATGGAATACTCTAGTATCTTGCCAAGAAAACCCTAAATGGTGTTGTGAAGAGTCAGACACAACTGAACAACAATAATAAGCAAACCAAAAGAGTTAATAAATTATATTTTTCTCTTTAGTTTTTCAAAAGATATCTTGCCTATTACAATCCTAAAGTCTCTTCAGAAACTGAAATTTTATTTTGAACTTAGAATTTTACTTATCTTGATAAATAAAGAATCTTTACTTATCATTACCAAGCATTAAATTTTAACTCTATGATCAGTCTTCATGTTACTAATTATAGTTAAGGAAACATTATTTAAAAAATTTTAATCTATCTTACTTTTTATGATGTCATAAATCAACCACTGTGAGATTTTTGCTTAAACAAACTGTTCTGTTATTTTAAAATTGTGTTTAAAATTTCCAAGAGGGGAAAAATCTGACCCCTCTAAAGAGATCACCCAAAATCTTTAAAACAAAGCCATGTAGTGACAGGTGTGGATTTGGGAGAAGGAAGGAAGGAGTTGGGGGTGGGATGGAAGCATTAAAAGTATAAACTTTAGTTAATCTATACAAATATAGTTATGGAAAGAGAATGGGAAAAGTTAGGTACAGTATTTTTGCCAGATTAAACTAGTGAATGGAATAAGACCATCACAGTATGTATCTAATTACCCCTTTTTTTCATTGAATTTAAGATTTAGGGGCTTAATGCAGTCACAATCACCACATAGAGGAGAAAAAAATCTAGAGAAAAATAGTTCTTCCCATTCTATAAGTAATGTGGTACAATAGGATAATGTACTGCCTTTGGAATCAGAAAACCTGATTTCAAATCCTATCTTTGACTCTGTGTGACCATGGACAAGACACTCAATAGCCATGCATTTCAGTTTCTTCTGTAAAATGATGGGATTAAATTAGATAGCCTCTGAGGTTAACTTCTAGCTCTAAATCTATGGTCTTATATGCAAAGTCTTCAGGCTGGAGAAACTCTTCAGATATGACAGGGGCACTTGGAGTTAGTGAAAGTTGGTATGAATAAGCCTTTGCTACCAAAAGGACTCTCATTTGGCTCTTATAATGGGAGAAGTCTGCAAAGCTTCCAGTACTATGTCATGCTTCTGGAATCTGTAAACAAGGTCTGAGGCTTTTATCACCACAAAGTGCATGTAAGTAGTGTTCAATGAATTGAATTTAAAGTGAAAGTACCAACATGTACCTGTAGCTTATATTTCTTTTATGTCTTGTTCCTGGTTTTATTTCTTGCCTTGCTCATAGGCCAGTTGATGAATGGCATCCCTTGAGGGTTAGATATTCTCTCAAGATATTCTCAATTTATTTGAGTAATAAAGGACTGGGTACTTTCAGTTGTCTTAGCCATTGTGAAGCTTGAGTGCAAGGTGAAGAAGCATGATCCTTTAAGTCTGGGGATCTAACTTGGCTAGAATGACTAGACTCAGCCAAACTCATCTTAAGAGCGTAAAGTTCCATAATTCCTTAAGATTTTATGGCCAGGGAAGCAGCCGGGTTTTTGCCATCTTTTCAGTTCTCCTACCCAATCAGTTCCTTTTGATTTTTAGAGACTAACAATAAAGCCTCAGACCAGGCATCTTCACTGACATTATTCTTTGTCAAGGTCACCTGCTCTAGATGGAATAAAAATCCCTTTAGCTTGAGAGGATTCACTCTTTTATCCTACTTTATAACTAATTTAATTTGCAACAATGAATCAAATGAAGAGTCTGCATGGCATACAACTAAGTCCTCATTGGTTTAAATAATGAATCTCCCTGAAGTGGCTGTATTATTGGAATTCAAAAGACATATTTCCAGTGGACTAGAATAAGTTATCATATTTTATATAACTGTAACTTCATATAGTATGAATTCAAAAACATGTAATCACTTTGGCAGATTAATTATTTACTATCATCGAGACTTAGCAATATTGTAAAGAACACTGGCTTTGGAGTCATAAAATTTCAAGTCCTGGCTCCAGCATTCATAATCCATCATATGACCTCACTTGAGCATCAAGCATCCTAATCTATATGGTAGACATAATAATGCTTGTCATATCTACTTCATAATGTTATTGTGAATAAAAATCTTTATAAACCACAGTATGTCATATTAACAGTTCACAAGCTGGCCAAAGATATTAAAAGACTGAGATCTTTATTTCTCAAAAGATATAAAGCTGAAATTCTGGACTGAATGGCATAAGAGTATGGAAAATCCAAAAGAAAATGACTCATCAGAGAAATTATGGAAAAATAGAGGAAATTGAGCCTGTTTCTGGTGAAAAATATATTTATAGTAATTTAATAAATACAAAATTTCATATTTAATAGTATGGAAAAGATTACTAACAGAAAATTTCTTGTGGAACCTTAATTATGATCTTTGACTTTTAACTTACATATATGCACACATATGTAATTATTTTTTGTAGAGCAGCTTTTAGAGGAATTAAAATGTGCTGAATTTAGAATCCAGGATGCAAGCTTCCTCTTCATTCCCATTAGCAGATTGCAAAAACTGAGCAGGGGTTCTCATCTCACTTTATTTGTCTTTCCTCTCATTGTGAGTAGATAATATATAATATTATTTTAATAAAGTTATCTTTGTAAAGAAATAAGAATAATACCATAGGACCTCATTCTAGGTGAATTTATGATTGGCAATTTGAAATACAAGATTGACAATTGAAAAAAATAAGGGCAGAAAAATACATAAAATACAAAATTTTAATTACACCATAAATCTTCATAATCTTCCCAAGTGGTATAAAGTCTTACAGCAATTTGCTTAGTCATGCTCATTTGCATTGGTGACAGTCATCACATCGTTTTGTGCCAAATATTAACTCCCCATCAGTCTTTGTCTAGAATTCTTGCTTGTGTCCTCATCAGAGAAATGGTTCTCCTCGTTTAATGAACACAATTTATTTATTAATAATGACACCTAAAAGCAAGAGTAGTGATGCTGGTATCTCTAACAGGTGTTAGAAAAATCATGAAGTTCCTAGGTATGTTTGTGTAAGAAATACTTATTAAATAATGAAATTCCCTATTATGCAAGATTTTCAACTTATGCTAAGGCTATTGGATGTGTCCTACTCTAATAGCAATTGCTTACATTTGTACATCCCTTCAAAGTTTACAAAGAGTTTTCTTCACAATAACTCCACAAGGGAAGCAGTGAAAGTAATATTATTTCTTTTTTGTAGGTGAAGAAACTGAAGGACTCAGGAAAATACTTGGTGTTATGCAGTTTGTAAGTGACTAGGGTGAGATTTGAACACAATTTTCTAGATTTTTAATACCAGTGCCACGTGGAAACATTCAGAGCTTCCTCATATTTCAAAGCCTAGAAGCTCATCTCACCTCTCCTATGGAATATTAATGATCTCTCCACTTTTGTAAAGCCATATACCCTCCATCAATAATTAGCCTTGTTGGCAAGAAAATCTAAGAGTAAGGCATCACATTTATTTGGAGATCTCTAATAAAATCAGAGTTATAGTGCCTAGGAGAAAATATAAATACAATTGGATCAGAGGATTTTGAGCTTTAAGAGACCTGAGAAATTGCCTAGTCTAATCTCTTTAGGTGAGAAAACTGAGGTCTAGAGAAGTTGTTACTTGCCCAGGGTCACATGAGCCATCCTTAGCAAAGTTGGAATTCAAAGGCTGGTCCTTTGACTTTCATAAGTTACCACAGTACAACCCTACTAGGTAGTTGTAAATGTTGATACCATAAATCACTACAGATCAAAATAAGTTATAAAAGGGAAAGAGAATAAACTCTTTCTCAACTTGAGCATTGTTCCTAATATAAATATTATCAAGAGAGTTTATAATCCCAGCCTGTGTTTAATGGATGTGAAGGCAAGTGTGTAGTTCCGAAAAGCCCTTGAGGGATTTCTTTTGGCACATGATATAGTAAATGTTTTGCAATGCAGATACTTCCCTGAAGTTTTCCTGTTTTACCACTGCACAATCATATAAACCGGCAAGAGTAATCATTAATTAGTCACACGAGATTCTATAAAATATATGCCTAAGATTTTGGAAAGAGAAATCTAGAAGGGAAGAAGTAAGACCACCAAGTCTAGAATGGGTCTTTCCCATGACAGAGAATGGTATGGAATAGTGCCTATCGTGGTGTCTGGCACCAAGTAGGCATGAAATAAACACTTGTTGATTAATTGATTCAATAGCACCATCTCTTCTCTTCTTGAGAGGCTTCTCAACAACATAGGAACACAAAAAACGCCTCACACTTCAAAGTTTACAAAGCAAATACTAGCATCTCATTTTACAGATAAGAAAACAGAAAGAGGTTAAGAGATATACTCAAGATCCCACCACTAGAGAATATCAGTCAAGATTTGAATCCTAATCATTGCCTAACACCATATTTAATTTTTTTTCTATTGAAACTCATGGATAAATTAGGTTCCTGCAAGTTATAAAATGTTTGGGGAAGAGAAGATAGGACACCCAGTAAGAACAGGAAAAAGATATACCGATGACTATATTTATTCACAATGATTAATAAAGTATTGATAATGAACAGGATACAGCAGGGGTCGGCAACGTATGGCTCTCGAGCCATATCCGGCTCTTTTGAGGGCCAGATATGGCTCTTTCTGCAGGAGCCATAAAGTCAATTTTTTTTCAGGTGCTGTTACAGGAGCGCACACTGTTACAGGAGTGAGCACTGTACGGTTCTCATGAAAATACATTTTAAAAAATATGGTGTTTATGGCTCTCACAGCCAAAAAGGTTGCTGACCCCTGGGGTACAGTCTTCTTCTCTACCCATTTTTGAGAGTAGGAGGAAGGAGGTGCTTTGGACCTGTGATTTCATTAATGTGTGGAATTTCTTTTGCTAACACAAATCAGCAACTAGTAAGCTTAGAGAGATGCTTAGAGGTTAAGTGACTTGTCAATATGTTTCAGAGGTAGGACTTGAAAATCAGGCTTTCCTGACTTTACTATTGCAGGCAGATTCTTTAATCTGGCCATTTTCTCTTATCCCCCATGCTTTGAATGCTCTTCCTCTTCTTTGCTGACTGTCTTCTCAGGATTCTTTTAAGTCTTAGCTAAAATCCTATCTTTAAAGGAAGCTTTCCCCAATCTCTTCTAATTCTAGCTTCTTCCTTCTCTTAATTAATTACTCTTTATCCTGTACAAAGTCTGTTCATATAGATTTGTTTGTTTATTGTCTCCCCTAATAGGCTGTAAGCTCCTTGGAAGCAGAGACTTTTTTTTGCCTTTCTTTCTATTCCTAGCACAGTACTTGTCACATAGTAGTTGATTAATAAATGTTTATTGATTGATTCTTCACTTTATGCAATTGGACTTTTTTCTTTTAGGATCATCTCCATACTTATTTGGTTAAGAATTCCTACTTTAGTGATAGCTGTAAAATGACCTCCTTCCATTTTCCATTTTTAGAAAATGATGTGACTGTTCATGAGAAAAGCAATTTTTGGACTTTAAAGTACTAAATAAATGTGAATTTTCTCCTTCAGTGCTAGCACAGTGCCCACACATAGTAGGTGTTGAATAAACATCCTAGGTATTGTAGCACAACGCATGATCCCTGTCTTCAAGCAGCACAGTTTGTTGAGGAGTCAGTGTACAAAAGCTTATGAAAAATTAAAATATATATAATAAAATATAATAATACAAGTTATTTCCAAAGTTGTACACGTTTGATGGCCAAATGACGATGAATGCTACTAAGAAGAAACACTGAATTTAAAAAAAGAGAAAGTCCTTGACATCTTCAGGAAAGGAGAGATGATCTGGAATTTTAAGGTTAAGTAAAATTTTAATGTTTAAGGAAGAAAGAGAGAGTATTCTATATATGGAGTAGAATAAGAAAAGGTCCAAATGTAATTGAGAGACTTTCAGTAGATCTTTTTGACTGATATATAGAATATATGTCAATAAATACCAGGAAATAAGGTTGGAAAAGCAAATTGGGGCCAGATTATGAAGAACCTCCAAACCCTAGTCATGCTAAAAGTCACCACTGACCATCTGTCTGGACATCAGCAGCTGTGTTTCTTCCTCCTTAGAGCTTCCCTTTTACACTATTTACCCTACTACATCTTCTAAAGTTGAGTTCACTAGTTACTTTATTTCTTCTGTGTCTCTATAGGCCAAGGAACTGGACATGGAGGAGGAGATATTGTTAGTGATACCCCAAGGCTTCTGGAGTTTGTTGTTGGGGCAGGGAGGAGGGATATAATTACTAGTAGTGGGTGCTGGAGGTCCACTGTGCTGCTTTCTCCATTAGAAATATGTATAGGCCTTGGGCTTAGGTAAAATTATGAACCTTTGACATAAATACCATTTTTAAGACTTCATAGTCAACCAGGGAGAGTTTCAAGTTAAAGTTCTCAGAGAAGAAAATATAAATGTAAGTTATTATTATTATTATTTATTAATAGAATTTATTTCCAGGCATCTCAGCCCTTCTCCCCTCTCCCCACATCATAGCAAACATGTATATAGATTGTCTTTTGTGTTTTGATTTTTCAGTTCATTCTCTGGAGAAGAACATTTACAACTTAGTTTTCAAATATTAAATCTGTAGCTGTATACAATGTTCTTTTGGTTCTATTCATTTCACTCTTCATTATCTCATCTAGTTCTTTCTAAGCTTTTAAAAAAAATCCATCTGCTCATTGTTTCTTATAGTACTATTACAATTTGTCTAGCGATTCCCTAATTGATGGATATCCTCTCACTTTTCACTTCTTTGTCACCACAAACAGACCTACTATAACTATTTTGGGATGTATAGGTTCCTTTCCTTTTTCTCTAATCTTCTTGGGAATTAGACCCAGCAATGGTATAAGAATAGATACAGTTTTAAATTGCTCTCCAAAATGATTGATCAGTTCACAGTTCTACCAACAGTGTAATAGCGTCCTCACTTTTCCACATCCCCTCCAATGTTTGGCATTTTGCCCTTTTGTCATTTTAACAATCTGATGGCCAGGAGATGATACCTCAGTATTGTTTTGATTTGCATTTCCCTAACCAATAGTTTAGAGCATTTTTTGTTATGCCTATATGGCTTTGATTTCTTCATCTGAAAACTATTTTTTTCATATCTTTTGTCCATTTATCACTTGGGGGATAGTTTTTTCCTTATAAATTTGACAAAACTCTTTATATATTTCAATATGAGATATCTGTCCCTGAAGCTATCTATAAAATTCCCCCTAATTTCCTTCTGATTTTGGCAACGTTTTCTTCATACAAAAACTTTTCAATTTCAATGTATTCAAAATTATTCATTTTACATCATACAATTGTTCTCCATTTCTTGTTTACTCAAAACTTCCTCTCCTATCCATAAATCTGATACATAATATGTTCCATGTTCCTCTAACTTGCCTGTGATATTGCCTTTTAAGTCTAAATCATGTATCCATTTTGATTTTATCTTACTGAATGGTGTAAGGTATTGGTCTATATCTAGTTTCTGCTAAACTGATTTCCAGATGTTACAGTAATTTTTACCAAATAGTGATTTCTTATCCCAATAGCCTACATTTATACTTTGTCAAGTACAAGATTATTATAATCTTTTCCTGCTGTTTATTGTGTGTCTATTCTGTTCCACTGATGTACCTTTCTAATTCTTAGCCAGTGCCAGATACCTTTAATAATTACTGCTTTAAAATACAGTTTAAAATTCAGTACTGCTAGAACTCCTTCTTTCATGTTTTTTATTAATTCTTTTGATATTCTTGATCTTCTGATCTTCCAAAACAATTTTATTATTTTTTCTAGCTCAATAATAATTTTTGGTAATTTTTTTGGGTGGCATTAAACAGGTAGATAAATTTAGTTAGGATTGTCATTTTAATTATATTGACTGCATATCTTTGAACAACTAGGATTTCTCTAAGTATTTAGCTCAGACTTTATTTGCATAAAAAGTGTTTTATAATCATATTTGTGCAGTTCCTGGGTTTGTTGTGGCAAGTATATTCCCAAATATTTTAGTCTATCTTTAGTTATTTTGAATGGAATATTTCTTTCTATCTTCTCTTGTAGGACTTTGCTAATAATATGTAAAAATGCTGATGATTTACGTGGGTTAATTTTATATACTGTTACTTTGCTAAAATTATTGACAGTTTCAACTTGTGAATTATTGTTATTATTCCACCTTGACTCTTACCTTCTCCCACCTAATTTTAATTCTCTTGTATTGTCTTTCCCCCTTGTAAGCTCCTTGAAGGCACAGTAAATCATCTTTATCTTTATTTGTGTTTGTTTTCCTAGCACTCACTAGGCATTTAATAAATGAGCTCTCTCTCTTATTATTATATAATCATTATCTCATTCTTTTCCTTTTCTGATGGAACTTCAGATAGAAATGAGACTTAAATCATTACTTGATGTTTCAAAAGTCCTGAATGATTTTGATTTTCTTTGTTAGAACTATACACTTAAGTTATTCATTTTACATAGCCCAAAGATTATTTGATAGGGTGATACCTTTAAAATATTATTTTTAAGTTTTTATGGATCACTTTTATACCTGGGCAACTGTGAGAAACACTTATTATTACCATTATCTCTTCATCAATGGAGCAGGTAGATAATGCAATGGAGAGAGTGCTGGGCTTGGCATTAGAAATTCTCATCTTTCAGAAAACAAATCTAGTCTTAGACATTTACAGTTGTGTGGCTCTGGACATGTAACCTTGTTTGTCTCAGTTTCTTCATCTGAAAAATGACCTGGAGAAGGAAATGGGAAACTACTCCAGTATCTTTGCCAAGAAAAGTGGGTCACAAAGAGTTGGACATGACTGAAATGACTCAACAACAACTACTGATATTTTGAAAAATGCTATTGCTACTCATCACCATTGGCCACCTTGTTCCAAAAGGGTCAAGATGGAGTTTTATCTAAATTTTGTGTTCTCTACAGAATCTGGTATAGTCCACTATGCACAGTGGGTCATCCAGAGCTCTATGTTGAATGAATGAGGATAGAAAGTTGGATAGAATTTACATTCCCATGAACTAATTTAGTCATGAGTGAATCAAAAAATACATATCAAGTGTTTGTAATATATTGAAAAATGTGTTGGATACCATGGAAAATAAAGAAGAAATATGAGTCATGTATTCAAGAAGCTTGCAATCTGGCTGGAAAATGAATATGTTAAGATATTGCATAAAGTATAGGAATATACAACTTTGCATAGTTCTCACTTACTTACCATATTATCTATGCTATGGTAAGTACTAACTTAGCACTTAATTAGTTGAAAAATTATACTTAAGAGAAAAGAGATATGTAAAATAAATTTGTAGTTCACAGTGTTTGGTGTCTGTAGAAGTACTGGATGGGACTAGAGAGAGTTAAAAGGCCATCTGGTCCAACTCCCTCACTTTATAAATGAGGAAACTAAGGCCAAGGGAGATCGAGTTCATAACCCAAAGTCACACAGGAAGCTGTCAGAGGTAAGATATGAACACAGATCTTCTGACTAGAACCAGTGCTCTTTCCATTATGTTCCATAATTTCTGTGATATATTAAGTGTAGTTGTATGACTCTATTTAAGGCTTAGGAGAAAGCATCTGCTTAAACTCCTGAGAGTTAAGTTGAAAAGAAACCATGGATCTGACAAATAATAAAGTTTATTTATGTGTTTTTAAAATATCATGAGCCAGATTCTCCAAGTGTGTGTATTTTTGTCTGGGTGCGAGAATAAAAGGTTTTTAAGCCTTGTTAACTCTTTTAAGGGCAATACTCATAGACTCTGTCCTTGGAGTACCGACAAGTAATCAGTGTTGGTCCAAGTGTGCTTATACTACTGATGGAAATACTTAGCGTGCAAGGATTTTTGCAAAATGTTTTGTACTTAATATGATCTCACCACCCACTCACACCTCAGTCCTTGAAAATCTGCTTTTCCTCTACATCGCAGTATTAAAACTTGTCTCTCTGTAATTCTCCAGTAGATAAATGATGAAAGAAAATGAATAGACCATCCTCAAAAGGAAAAAAAATAAACAAACTATTAACATGCATATTAAAATGTGCTCCAAATGATTAATAACTAGAGAAATTTAATTGAATTGATTTAATTAAAACAAAAGAAATTTTAAAAACCCTTTCCATATCTCATCCATCAGATTAGATGAGGAAAACATTAAAAAAGCGGTCAATGAGAGGGTAGTAGATAGGGAGAGGGTAGCCTGTGGGAAGACTAGTACATTTGTGTGCCATTGGCTTAGTTGTAAATTTGTTCAGAATTTGACCATTCTGGAAAAGAATTTTAGGAAAATGCTTCAAAAGTCACTGATATAGGTAAACCTTTTAATGAAGCAATTCCAGTACTAGGCCTATATACCAAAGCAATCAAATGAAGAAAAAAAGGATGTAGATGTTCAAAAATATTTATAGCAGAAGTGGGTGCCCATTGACTCGGGAATAGCTGAACAAATTATGTTATATAAATGAAATGAACTATTATTGCTCCAAAGAAATGGCGAAAGGGATGACTTCAAAGAAAACTGGGAGGACTTGAATGAACTGGTAATGAGTTAAGTTAGAAGAAGCAGGAAAACAATTTATGTAATCACATTTTAAAGAAAAATATCTTTTGAAGACTCAAGGACTTTGATCATTGCAATGACTTCAGAGAACTGATGATAAAAATCTTCCACCCATCTCCTGATAGAGAAGTGATGAACTCAAGTTTCAGGACAAGGCATATGTTTGTTTTATGGATGTGATTATTATGGAATTTATTTTGCTTGACAATGTTTCTTGGTTACAAAAGCTGTCTTTTTTTTTATTAATGGAGGGACATTTAGAGGGATAAAAAGAGGAATATCAATAGTCCCCCAAAAAAGAAAAAAAAGAGGATCATTGAAGCAATTAAAAGAAAATGTGTAGAAGAGAACAAAAGAATGTTCAGAAGGAAACACAACCAGGACAGTTTTGAAAATAACAGGTTGAAATTATTACATGCTTAAAAAAAAGGCAAACAGTATAATATAAACATGTTTTCACATATAATCCTTTTTCATATTTTATTTTGTATATAGGAATATTTAATTTTTATGTCTAAGTGCATAATTTAAAAAGGAGAAAGAAATGGCTCTCTCAAAAGCCACCAGTGATCTTATTTTTGAATCCAAAGGTCTTTTTTTCATGCCTCGTGTTAGAAGTAAACTCTCCGAGAGTCAGTATTATTTCATTCTTTGCTTTATCTCTAGGATATCATATTGTATCCAATACAAAGTATGTCTTTAATAAATACTGGTTGATTGATTTTTGACCCCTTTTCCACTTTTAATGCTCTTGACAGTCCCCTTGGAGTTTTGAATACTCTCTGCTTGGCTTTTAAGACCCAACTCTGTTGGGCTTCGTTTTTCCATTCTTCCTCTCTCATAGTAATGTTGATATTTTTCCCCCAAGGCCCTATTCTTGGTTCATTCTTCTGTACAAACTTTCTACCTTCATAAGCTCATTTACTCCTATGGCTTCAACCATATTCAATCCAATATGTGGTTGACTCCCAAATATCCAGTTCTGACCTTTCTACAAAGACCTGTATCTAAAACTGCCATCTTCAAATGGAGCAACTTAGACTTAACATGTCCAAAATTAAATTATTTCCCCTTGCAAAGTTAATATCATCTTTTCTTTTTTTATTTCTGACACTAGTCATTCAGTCATCCATTTCCCCAATCTCTATGGTCTATATACTATTATACTATATATATATATATATATATATATATATATATACATACAAACAAACAAATATTATGCTACTATACCCCAGAAAGATTAAAGAAAAAGGAAAATGACCCATAAATACAAAAAAGTTTATGGCAGCTCTTTTTGTAGTGGCAAAGAATTGTAAACTAAGGGGATATTCATGAATTGAGGAATGGATGAACAAATCATGGCATATGATTGTGATGGAATATTATTTTGTTGTAAGAAATGGCAGAGGAATTCTTTCAGAAAAACTTTGGAAGACTTGTGTGAACTGATGCAAAATGAAATGACCAGACTCTGGAGAATCTACATGATAACAGAGATCTTATAAAGATTGTCAACCATCAAAGACTTAGAAACTCTGATCAAATGAAAAAAAGGAATAATGAACTGGAGGAATTCCATATAAACTGGAATGACCTCAGGGAATTGATGCAGAGTGAAAGGAGCAGAACCAGGAGAACATTGTACCAAGAGACAGATACGTTATGGCACAATCGAATGTAATGGACTTCTCTACTAGCAGCAATGCAAAGATCCAGGACAATTCTGAGGGATTTATGAGAAAGAACATTATCCACATCCAGAGAAAGAACTGTGGGAGTAGAAACACAGAAGAAAAACAACTGCGTGTTCACATGGTTCAATGGGAATATGATTAGGGACATAGACTCTTAATGCTCACTCTATTGCAAATATTAATAATATGCAAATAGGTCTTGATCAATGACACATAAAACCCAGTGGAATTGCTTGTTGGCTATAGGAGGGAGTGGGAGGAGGGGAGAGAAAGAACATGAATCATGTAACCATGGAAAAATATTCTAAATTAATTAAACTTAAAAAAAAGAAACTCTGATCAACATAATGACCTACCATAATTCCAAAGAACTCATGATAAAAAATGCTATCCACCTCCAGAAAGAGAACTGATATACTGAATATAAATTGAAGCTTATTTTCTTTATTTTTTTTATATTAGTAATGCAGAAATGTGTTTTACACGACTATACAATGGGTTTTGATTTTCTTGCCTTCCTAATGAATGAGCAAGGAGAATGGTGAAGGAGAGAATTTGGAACTGAAAACAAATAAAATTGAACTGAAAAAATATATTTACAAAACAGGCCTCCTGTTTCATGTGTTCTTCCACTCCAGTAGCCTTTAAGGTATTGCCAGAATAATCATGCTGATAAACAAATCTATTCCTCTACAAATTATACAAATCTAATCTAATCTTTCAATAGCTTCATATTCCCTACAAAACAAAATTCACTATTAATCAACCAACACGCATTTATTAAGGACCTACTATGTGCCAGGTACTGTACAAAGAATAGAAAAAAATTAAGCAGTCCCTTCACTTAAGCAGCTTATGTTATATTAAAAAAGACAAATATGTAGGTATAAAAGATAGCTACAAGATAATTAGTTTGAGATTCTGGGCTTTACTTAATCTAAAGCCCCTTTATCTGTTTCACTTTGCCACCTACTATTTCGCTTGATATATTTTATATTCCAGGAAAATTTAACTATTCCCTGCATATGTCCCATGTATTTCAGCCTTAGCACCTTTGCTTATGCTTTTTCAGATTCTTAGAATATTTTCTACTCCATTTCCATCTGTTAAAATCTGAATTGCCCTTTAAAGCTAGCTTAAGTGCATCCTTTAACAAACCTCCTCGTGATCCTTCCAGTTAGCCACGGTACCTTTCCTTTTTGGTCTTACGTAGAACTTGGTTAATACCTCCCATATTTATCAAAATCCCTTAGCAGAGTGCTAGATTTGGAATCAGGAAAACCTAAACTCAAATTGTAATCAGATACTTTTTTAGGTATATAATCCTAGCTAAGTTGATTAACTTTTCTCAGCCTCAGTTTCCTCAAGTGTAAAGTAGGGATACTAATAGCTATCTATCTCAGAGTTGTTCTGAGGGCCAAATGAGATTATCTAAGTAATATACTTTGCAAATATTTGTATCATATTTACCTAATTAGATTGTGTTTCCTGAAGGCAGGGACCATTTGTAGTTCAAAAACTATTTTATTCAATATCTTATAAAATTTTATTCTATAAAATCTTTGTTTCTTCCTTCTCCTTACCACTGTATTTTGCAGATATTAGTCACTAACTAAACATTGGCTGAAGTTGATATTTTTGAAGGTTACATCAATATATCCTCAGAGTCTCATTTATGGTGCTGACCTCATTCATGTGATGCATACTGCAGGCAGCCCAAATGATTTTAAATATTAGGAGAATCCCAGGAAGACAAGGAACTCAACTTTAAAACTCTTTTTCTAGATTTAAGTTCTTAGCTTTGGTAAGATTTAAAAATCTAATACAACTACTTCACATGATGGCTTTAAAAAAAATCAGTCATTGCCCACAAAGCCTCTTGATATGTCAGGTAGTTTAATAATCAATGAACATACAATAACAGAAATGAAACATTATCTGTCCTCAGAGAGCTTACATTCTAACAGGGGAAGATGACATATATATATATACACAGACACGTATATGTATATACATATAAAAAATACAATAGAATTTGTTGGGGGATGGTAGCAACCGATGAGATCATTTTAAAGACTTCCTGTAGGATGTGGCATATGAATAGAGCTTTGGAGGAAACTAAGAATTCTAGGAAATGGATATCATGCAAATTAATAGAAAAAGCACTGGCCCAAAAAGTTTGAAGACGCAAATCCTAATTTTTAAACTATCACTTTCTGTCTGGGTGAAGAAGTTATTTAACTAGACATATGTTTAGAAGGTACTGAGGCTTTTGTAAGGATGGATGTGATATGCCCCATTAAGAAGTGCTAATCAAGGGGGAGGCAGTTAGGTGGCCCAGTGGATTAAGAGTCAAGCTTAGAGATGGGGGTTCCTGGGTTCAAATCTGACCTCAAACAGTTCCTAGCTGTGTGACCCTGGGCAAGTCACTTAACCTTGTTTGCCTGAATTTCTTCATCTGTAAAATAAGCCAGAAGAAGGAAATGAGAAACCACCTCAATTATCTTTGCTGAGAAAACCCCAAATGGGGTGATGAATTCAGAAACCACTGAACAATAAATTCCTTTATGTCTGTTTCTGAACTTGAGAGTACACCCAGAGGCTCATGGTATATTGTAATAGACATGTTAGTGATAGTCTTAGCAGTTAACTATATTGAGTTTTCCCCCAAATTTTTAAGACTGAGGGAACCATTTACATACTGGCAGAGCTGAGCTTCTTCCTTAGGCACACATGGAGGGGGAGTTGGGTGTGCTAGCACACTTAGGCACACCTCACACTCTCTATAAACCTAGAACGTCTTCCCCTTCTTGACCCCAAGATTCATTTGCCAAGATCTTTCATTTCTGCTGATGACAAAGTTTGCCAAGCTTTGAAACCCTGGGGATCAGCTCAGTGCAGCTGCGTTTTCTATTCTCATTCCCTCCCTTCTCCTGGGTTTTACACAACAAACAACGAATGAGTAAAAAAGACAGCTGCACCATTTCCCTGCCCAAACAGGTGGCAAAGTCTCTTCTTCCCCTCTATGGGGCTAATTATCTCATCCTTGAAGGCTCTCAGCTTTACACACCACAGACTTTGCAGGGGAATTGAAAGTAGTTTTCTGCTATGGCCTCGAAAGTACAAGTTCTCCATGCTCAGTAGTGTATGTGCAAAGGGGAATGGTCTGAATAAATAAAACCCTGTCCTAAAAGGGAAAATCTCAGAACCTTGTTTCTTTTCCTCTATTCGTTGTTCAGTCTTTAAAACTGTTCTTTATACTAAGCAGCCTGTTTCAGGCAGCATTGTCCATACCTTTCCCCAGACACATAACATTCTCTCATTTATACAGAATGCCACAGAGCCAGATCACAGATTCAGATCCAAATTAGGTTGCAAAATTTGAACCCAGAACCACATGTAGGGTAATGTGCCACATTTTTTTCTAATAGAAAACCACGAAATGAGTCATCTCTCCTTTTACCTTTTTTTCCCCCTGCAATGTATTAAACTTTGTTAATAGCAGAATCATTGAGATTTGATTTGGAGGTAAAATTAGAAGGCATTTCCCAGAAACCTCATATCAATATTTCTTTTAACTTGGACCAGGCCTAATATTTTGGACCTAGGCCTAATATTTTGAAAAAATAAGATTTCAGACAACTGAAACTATGAGAAGCCTTGTTGCCACTCTCTATAGATTGGTCAGAGTCTGTTAAGTCATTTAAATAAGAATACATCTGAATATTATGGATATATTTTCTAACCTGTTTCTTAAAGCAACTCTCTCAACTATATTGATTAGGTGCTCAATAAATATTTGTAATATGAATACCAATTCCAAAGGAATTCCAGTGGGGAGAAATAGTTCAGATATGCAACTTTCCTCTGAAGGATGCACCATGCTGAACCAAATTCCAAAGGCAATATAGACATAGGAATACTTTGATAAATCTAATAAAATTAGTTATACCTAACAAGGACATAGTTAGGTAATGCTGTGGATAGAGCACTGGGTCTGGTATTGGGAGGTCTGAGTTCAAATCCAGCCTCGGACACTTACTGGCTGGGTGACTCTGAGCAAGTCCCTTAATCTCTATTTGCCTCAATTTCTCATCTGTAAAATGGGGACATATAGAAGAAGAAAATGGCAAATCACTCCAGTATCTTTGCCAAGAAAATCCCATTGACTTTGTCCATGGCGTCACATAATATTGGACATGGTTAAAAGACTGAACAACAAAAACAAGACACAGGATTCAAACTTGAATGTTCCTTTTTCAAAAATTCAACCTGTATAAGGTTTCACTACTGAGATATTTTTCCATGTAGCAGATCTCACTATGCAAACTGTTCAGTCTGCTGAAACTCACACTGGAATTCAGCCATGAGAAAAAGTCAAGCTGTCCGGGAGAAATGAATTCAAAGATATGTAGTTTATCTCTGCTCTTAGCTCTGTCTCAAAGTGTATATTAGAAAAGAAAGGACATAAAACCAACTCCTTGGGGAATTTTGTCTAAAAGGCAAACTTTGTCAGATTTTATTTGTTTTCTCTTAGAAACTTAGAGAAGGAGAGAGATTAAAAGGAATGAGATGGAAAAAATGTGACAGTTCAACCCACTGTTAAATGTCCAGCCCTTGGACCTATCTCAGATGTCCCCTGGGAAGACAGGGTTTTTACCTTATTCCTCCCCTCATTCCAATACTTACTTTTTCTTTTGGAAATTTCTTTTCAAGAAACTTCCACAAGCAAACCCTAAAGAGACAACCCAATTGCCAATGAGCCCAAACTCCAGGAAGATTGAGTCTGAACTCAGGAAAGTCGAAATTACAGAGGTGAGGGCAGTTAGCAAAAGCACCCAAGTCAAAATTCCATTTTCAAAAGGATACTTACCTGTCTGCAGAGAGGGCTGTGAGTGTGAAGACTGATACCCCAACTGAAGTCAGCTGGATGAAGGGGATCAGTTTACAGCCAATCCTGCCAAAAAGCCACCTGTCTGCCAGGTACCTGCTAGCATCCACAGGGGCACATGTGATGAGCAGAAGTAAGTCTCCCAAAGCCAGGCTGGAAATGAACAAATTGGGCACATTTCTCATGGATTTGACTGTGCAAAAGATCTTGATCAGGGTAATATTGCCAATCAGTCCTATCAGAATGACAAACCCATACACAGCTGGGATGATATACAGGTATCCTGGGGAGGACCAGTCATCCCCCAGAGGGAAGTTTTCACTGTGATTAGAGCTATTGCAACTAATAAAGTTGTCTTCTTCCAAATCCATAGAAAAGCATTCCTTCAGTACCATCATTTAAACTCGTGCCACCCAAGAGTGCCCTTAGATATTCTTAGGAAGAAAGTGTTGTAGTACAGCTGCTGGATGGAAGAGGGGCTAAGTTTTATGTTGGGCAATTTATCTTCTTTAATAAAAACATCACTAGGCAGGAGTCCTCACATATCATGGCATTTGAGATATGCCAGCCAGGCTTTTGATCTTGAAACAGTTCCGTTCTTCAGATTCATCTAACCGAGCAAATCAATCTGTAAGTTTGTCCAAAAAAAAATTCTAAAGAAATCCCAGGACAGGAAAAAAAGAGAGAAAGAGGAAGAACATGCTCAGAATTCAGTCTGGTTAGTTTACCTTCTCTGCACTCTATTCCAGGCTAGGCACTAGCCTGAGGTTGCTTGACTACAATTTGCCAGAACTTTTGACTGCTGCTTTCATTCCCCGTCTCTTCTTGTATTTAAAAAAAAAGGCAGGTTTAAAGTGAGGGAAAGAAACTGCTCTTTGAAAGCCTCCGATCCCATAGGCAGGAGAGACTACACGTGACAGCTCTCACCAGCAAGACTGCTCTGTAGAACAATTGGAAAGGAACTGTGGGCTACTTCTAGACTAGAGAATGCCAGCCACCTACTGGACAATTTCATCACTGCCCAATCCACTGTCCCTTTCCAAAGAAGCATTAGCTCTGTGGAGAGAAATGAAACAGATCTCCTTTCTAATTTGTCTTTTATAATAACAGAAGTACCTTTAGCCTCTAATTCAGCATGTTTTACATACGGTCAGTACTTAATATGTGTTGACTGCCCAGGAAATGGTCTAAGATTTTTCAGAATCTATAGAAATCTCCTCTAGTTACAAAGAAGGAAATTCTCTTTCTTTATAATCAGATGCCTGACCTGGGAACCAGGTATAATCTTAAGAGCAAAAAGCTCACAGTTCTAAAGGGTTTTTCATTTCACTAAAGTGCTTTTCTTATACTATCCCTGTGAGGTAGGTAGTTACAATTGTTATTATCCCTGTTTTATAAATGGGAAAACTGAGGACCAGAGAGTCTAAGAGACTTGGTCATTGTCTCAAGTGTTAGCACAGAAGTGCTTGATGCCAATGGCAGGGTTCAACCACACACTATATTGTCTCCTAAAAACAGGTTAATCTATTCTAGCTTGACAAGTATATTATTAATTAGCCCTTTCGTCAGTGATTTATGCACATGAATGGATTGCAGTGCACTGTTTCAATCTTCAGAATTTGTGCAGGACAAACAATCCCTTGAGGTTTTCCAGCAGCTCATCAATTATTGCTAGGTTCGTGTTAAAGGATTTCTATGGAAAACCTTATCTTCCAGCATCTTGAATTAAAGGCAACCCTAGAAGAAGCAAGTCCTTGGATATTGTTCCTCTGATATTCCTAAAAGGAGAAATGTGTCTATTAAGAAAGCACAGAAAGTATTGTCCTGAGAATTTCCAACATGACACTATAAACACTCAGGCCACGGTCTTGTTGCTCAAATACCCAGAACAAAATCAACAGCTGTTGCCTGCTACGTGAGTACATATCACTTGCTTGCACTATAGGATTGACGCCTCAGTGGCAATAGTCGTCATCAATATTATTGAGCACCTTCAGAAAGGATAAGGGGGAGGGAGAATGCACAATTAGACACAATCACTCCTTGCATAATGATGGTGATGTGTCAGATCCTGGCAAGGTCAAACATATACACACACCCTCCCAGGTGTTTGTTCAGCACACTACTGGATGGTGACCCTTATGTGCCTTCAATTTAGATATAGAATAGAAAATACGTAAGCAAATGCTTACTATTATCGAACCCTTTGGTTTCTGAAGAGGAAAAACTAGTCTGACATCATTCTTTCTCCTGCTCCATGTTGCTTTTGCTGCTGTTTTGATGAGTGGCTCAGCCATCTCCATCTCTTTAGACAACTGAACTTCGTAGTGAATTCAAAGTCAAAAACTGTGATTTTTTGCATGAAAACTATGGAGTAAAGTGTGAAGAAGAGGCGGAGAGAAGAATCACAGAGTCATTGATTTAGAAGTAGAGCCACCTGGGATGTAGTTTGATTTACAGATGAAGAAGCAGAAGATTAGAGATGTTAAATGTTATGTTCAAGGTGACACAGGTAGGGACAGAATCAGGATTAAAACCTGGGTCTTTTGACTTCAAAGCCAGTGATTTTCCCAAGGCATCACCAAAGTAAGTAGAGGAAAGACATTTCTCAACAAACAACAAAATCATTTCAAACTTCATTTCCAGGTAGACCATCAAGATAACTACTGGATTGTGAGATTTTATTATTCATATATTATATTAATTCTTATATATTAGGGAAATGGCTGTGTATTCCTTGTGTCTAAGACCTGGATCAGATGTACCATCTTGTCTGTTATTTTTTGCATTTTCTTTGTCCTTGGAAATCCCAAAGAATGTCTTCCTCTTTAATATAATTTGGCTAATAAATGAAGGAGACAAGGGTGCTTTTCCTGTGGAACTGTGAAATATCACCTTTCAGTTTGGGGAAAGGCAGAGGGTCTGATGGACTACTTTCAAATAGTATCACCAATTGAAGATAGCTTTTGGATGTTTGAGGGATAAGCTGAATAATGAGTTTCCTAAAATGTATATATGCACCAGGGTTAGGGATTTTTGCTTGTTTTATGATGATCAAGAGAGTCATTTGACCATAATTAGGCTGTCTTGATTGTTCAATTAATAAATTATTTTAAAATTAGGAAAAATCAGTCTCTCAGGATAATCAAAACAGTACTAAAAATAAAGTATAAGAAAAAGTCCCTGTCCTAAAAGTGGCTTTCAGTCAAATTGAAATGGATATATATATATATATATATATATGTGTGTGTGTGTGTGTGTGTGTGTGTGTGTGTGTGTATACACACACACACAGAGAAAAGTTAACTGATAAACCAGACTTTTGTTGTTGAATCATTTCAGTTGTGTCTGACTCTTTGTGATCCCATATGGGGTGTTCTTGGCAAAGGTACTAGTGTGGCTTGCCATTTCCCCCTCCAGTTCATTACAGATGAGGAAACTGAGGCAAACAGGGTTAACTGACTTGCCCAGAGTCACACAGTAAGGAAGTACATGAGGCCAGATTTGATAAACCAGGCAGTAAATGACTAATGAATGAGATATACTTAGAGGAGTTCAGAGGTGGGAGAAATGATTATGATTGAACAAGGCATGGAACAGCTTCAGGGAATTCAAGGGAACAAGGCATAGGAAGCTTGAAAAATAAATAGCATTCAGTTAGTTTTCTCTTTGTAGCTAGGAGGGACAAAGCAGGTAACCTGAGTTCTAATCTAGCCTCTCAACTTTATTATCTGTATAACCCTGAACAAATCAACTTAACTTTTGTCTGTCTCAATTTCTTCAACTGTTAAATGGGGATAATAATACTATATCTCTCTCAGGGTTCTTGTGAAGATCCAATAATAATATTTGGAAAGCCTTTAACACAGTGCCTGGCACATTGAAGGCACTTAATAAATGTTTGTTTCCATCTATCCTAGCAGAAGCCTCTGTGATATCTTTAATGAAGTATCATGGTATGTGTGTGTGGTAGAGGGAATGTCTGTCCTTTTCCCTATTCTGCAAAACATTTTTATCAAGGCCTTCTATGAAAATATAAATTTTATGCTTGTCAATCTTGCATAAATTTGGAAGTAATTAAGAAATAGTAAATGTATTAAAAAAAAGTAAAATTGGAAGTAATAATATAATAGGGGTCTGAAAAGATTGTACATTAATGCAAATAAATGTAAAGTCCTAAACTTAGATTTTAAAAAATCACTATATGGGAATAGGATAGAATTCAGTTCATCTGATAAAATCTGAAGTTTTGTGGAACTGTAAGTCCACATGTGACAGCATTATAGTCTGGTGGTCACAGAAACTAAGGTGCTAATGCTACATGTAACCTACAAGTGAAGTATACAAGCTAGAGAACTCATCTAAGAATTAACCAATAGAGTACTGAGACTTCCTGGTTAAGATGACAGCAGAGTAAAAAGCAGCTGGTTAACCTTTCCTAACCGAAACATATAGAACTCCTCAAGAAGTCATAAAAACGAACCCAGAGGAACAAAGGGACCCCACAACAGGGCGCAGCATTAGAGGTACTTGGAATTGGGGCATTTCCATGCTATAAAGGGGTGAAACAGCTCTCACTAAAATGCGAGCTGAGCAACCCCCTCCCCCACTCCATACCACCTACAGTGTCAAAGCCAGCGCACAAGAGTTAGAGCAAGTTTGGGGCATGCATTAAGTCCTTGGAAGCTACCTGGGGTCACCAGGGTCTGCTCCTGAGAGCAGCAAGACTTAAGACCCCAAGAAGCTAAAGAATGTTTGTGGACTTTGAATGCAGACCCTGAACACAGGCATGAGTGTGCACAGACACAAGTGCAGACACAGATCCTGAGCACAGGTGAAGACTCAAATCCTGAGTGCAGGCATGGATCTTGAGTGGGGACCCAGTGCAGAGGGGTGCACAACTGTGGAAGCAGCACCCTAAGACTGTTAAAGGAGCCTCGGACAAAGGAACAAGCAAAGGGACCACCAGGAGGCTTGATAGTGAGAAAAACTAGACCTGAGACCTCAGGAGCCTAAAAAGTGCAGACAGACCCTGAGTGTGAGGATAAACCTGAGAGGGTGCAAGGCTAACAATGGCAAGCAAGAGTCAAGAACCCCAAAAGAGAAAGATCATCAGGAAGAAATCTGTAACACTCAACAACTTTTAGACAGATAAAATCCAGACAACAGAGCAAACAGCAGAGGAGAACAAAGAAGTAATCATATCAAAACCTTCCCAAACTAATGAAAACTGGCCACAAACTATTGAAGAGTTCAAATCTGAGAGGATGGGAAAGATGGAAGAGATTTGGCAAGAGAAGTGGGAAATAGCTAAAAAGGAAATTAACAGGTTAGAAGACAGAAACTCCCAATTGGAGAAAGATACCCAAAAATCAAATGAAGTAGTAAGCAAATTGGAAACTAAAATCTGGCAAAAGAATAACAGTTTAAAAGGCAGAATTTCACTATTGGAAAGTGAGGCAAGTAAATCAAAGACCAGAAATGACCAGATTGAAAAGGAAAACCAAAAGATGATAGCCTAAAACCAGTCATTAAAGGCTAGAATTGAGCAATTAGAAGCAAATGATCTCTCAAGACAGCAAGAACAAATAAAACAAAGTCAAAAGACTGATAAAATAGAAGGAAACATGAAATATCTCAATGAGAAAGTGACAGACCAAGAAAACAGGTCGAGAAGAGACAATCTGAAAATCATTAGTCTTCCTGAAAAACCAGAAATTAATAGAAATTTGAATTCCATACTAAAAGAAATTATTCAGCAAAATTGCCCTGAATTTCTAAAATAAGAGGGCAATATAGACATTGAAAGGATCCATAGATCACCCTCTACACTAGACCCAGAAAAGACAACCACCGGGAATATAATAGCCAAATTCAAGAGCTTCCAAGTAAAAGAAAAAATTTTACAAGAAGCCAGAAAGAGACCATTCAGATATCAAAGAGCAACAATCAGGATCACACAGGATCTGTCAGCCTCCACACTGAAAGACCACAAGGCTTGGAATATGATATTCAGAAAGAAAAGAGAATTGGGTCTACAACCAAGAATCACCTACCCATCAAAACTAACTATATACTTCCAGGGGAAAGTATGGGCATTTAACAAAATTGAAGATTTCCAAGTATTTGCAAAGAAAAGACCAGGACTAAATGGAAAGTTTGATATCCAACCACAAAAATCAAAAGAAACATGAAAAGGTGAATAAGAAACAGAGGGGAAAGAAAGAAAACTCGTATTTTTTAAATTTGCCTCTTTAACGGCTTCAATATGATCTATTATTTGTATTCCTATGTGGAGAAATGTTATGTATAATTCTCTGTAAGGAACTCTATTCACTATTATAATATTCACTATTATAGCAACCAGAAGAATAATTCATAGGGAGATGATAGGATACTAAATGGTCTAAGATGACATGGGACGGTGGGAAAGAGGGGGGGAATAGTAGGGGACACCAAGAAAAATCCGAATAAATAAAAAAATAGGATATTCTATTACACACAAAGAGGGCATGGGAAGGGGAGGGGATAAATACTATTATAAGAAGGAGAGGAAGAGACCATTAAGAGGTAATAATCAAACCTTACTCTCAGTGTAATCAACCTGGAGAGGGAAGAGTAGCTTTATTATCCATTCGGATAAAAAACTCTATCTAACCCTACTGAGAAAGTGAGAAGGGATAAACCAAAGGGAGCAGGGGAATGGGGAGGTCAAAAAAGGGAGGGGAGAAGAAGGGGGAGGGAATTCACTAGGCCTTTAAAAAAGAAAAAGAGGGAAATAACAAGGGAGGGGGCAGAAAGGGAAGTCAATCAAGGGAGGGGATAAAGGATACCAGCTCAAAGCAAACCACTGGTTTAAAAGAAAATAGTGTAAGAAGAGGGGTGGGTCTAGGGGAGGATACAAAAATGTCAGTGAATGCACAACTAACAATTGTAACTCTGAATGTGAATGGGATGAACTCGCTCATAAAATGGAAGCTAATAGCAGAGTGGATCAGAAACCAAAATCCTGCCATATGTTGTCTACAAGAAACACATATGAGGTGGGTAGACACACACAAGTTTAAGGTTAAGGGCTTGAGCAAAATCTTTAGGGTATCAAATGAAAAAAAGAAGGCAGAAGTGGCTATTATGATCTCTGACAAAGCCAAAGTAAAAATAGATATGATTAAAAAAGACAGGGAAGGTCATTACATCCTGATTAAAGGCAGTATAAACAATGAGGAAATAACACTGCTCAATATGTACCCACAAAGTGGCATAGCATCCAAATTCATAAAGGAGAAAATGTCAGAGCTCAAGAAGGAAATAGACAGTAAAACTATAATAGTGGGAGATCTAAATATTCCTCTTTCAGATCTAAATAAATCAAACCAAAAAATAAATAAGAAAGAGGTAAAAGAGGTGAATGAAGTCCTAGAAAAATTAGATTTAATAGATATGTGGAGAAAAATAAATAGGGACAAAAAGGAATACACCCTCTTTTCAGCTGCACATGGTACATTCACAAAGATTGACCATGTGATAGGACATAGAATCATTGCAAACAAATACAAAAGAGCAGAAATAATAAATGTAACCTTCTCAGATCATAATGCAATAAAAATAATAATTAGTAAGGGCACCTGGACAGGCAAAGCAAAAACTAATTGGAAATTAAAAATATGATTCTCCAAAACCAGCTAGTCAAAGAAGAAATCATAGAAACAATCAACAATTTCATGGAAGAGAATGACAATGATGAGACATCCTACCAAACTCTGTGGGATGCGGCCAAGGCAGTACTCAGGGGGAAATTTATATCCTTGTGTGCATATATTAACAAATTAAGGAGGGCAGAGATTAATGAATTGGGTATGCAACTCAAAAAATTAGAAAACGAACAAATTAAAAACCCTCAGATGAAAACTAAATTAGAAATACTAAAAATTAAGGGAGAAATTAATAAAATCAAAAGTAAAAGAACTATTGAATTAGTAAATAAGACTAGAAGTTGGTATTTTGAAAAAACAGATAAAATAGACAAAGTATTGGTCAATCTAATAAGAAAAAGGAAAGAAGAAAATCAAATTGACAGTATCAAAGATGAAAAGGGAGACCTCACCTCTAATGAAGGGGAAATTAAGGCAATCATTAAGAACAATTTCACCCAATTATATGGCAACAAATATAACAATTTAGGAGATATGGATGAATATCTACAAAAATATAAACTGCCTAGATTAACAGCAGAAGAAATAGAATACCTAAATAATCCCATATCAGAAATAGAAATTGAACAAGCCATCGAAGAACTCCCTAAGAAAAATTCACCAGGACCTGATGGATTCACAAGTGAATTCTATCAGACAGTCAAAGACCAACTATTCCCAATACTATGCAAACTATTTGATATGATAAGCAAAGAAGGAGTCCTACCAAATTCCTTTTATGAAACAAATATGGTACTGATCCCAAAACCAGGTAGACCAAAAACAGAGAAAGAAAACTATAGATCAACTCCCTAATGAACATAGATGCAAAAATCTTAAATAGAATATTAGCAAAGAGACTCCAGCAAGTAATTAAGAAGATCATCCATCATGATCAGGTGGGATTTATACCAGGAATGCAAGGATGGATGGTTCAACATTAGGAAAACCATCCACATAATTGACCATATCAACAGTTTAACAAACAAAAATCACATGATTATCTCAATAGATGCTGAAAAGGCCTTTGACAAAATACAGCATCCATTCCTGTTGAAAACATTGAAAAGTATAGGAATAGAAGGACCCTTCCTAAAAATAATAAACAGTATATACCTAAAACCATCAACAAGCATTATATGCAATGGGGATAAATTAGAAGCCTTCCCAATATGATAAGGAGTGAAACAAGAATGCCCATTATCACCTCTATTATTCAACATAGTACTAGAAACACTAGCAGTAGCAATTAGAGAAGAAAAAGAAATTGAAGGTATCAAAATAGGCAATGAGGAGACTAAGCTATCACTCTTTGCAGATGATATGATAGTATACTTAAAAAATCCTAGAGAATCAACTAAGAAGCTTGTAGAAATAATCAACAACTTTAGCAAAGTTGCAGGATACAAAATAAATGCACATAAATCATCAGCATTTCTATATATTTCCAACACATCACAGCAGCAAGAGGTAGAAAGAGAAACACCATTTAAAATCACCCAGGATAATATAAAATACTTAGGAATCTATCTACCAAAACAAACACAGCAATTATATGAAAACAACTACAAAACACTTTCCAAAAAAATAAAACTGGATTTCAACAATTGGAAAACCATTAATTGTTCATGGGTAGGATGAGCTAACATAATAAAAATGAACATTCTACCCAAATTAATTTACCTATTTAGCGCCATACCTATCAAATTACCAAAAAACTTCTTTACTGAATTAGGAAAAACTATAACAAAGTTCATTTGGAATAACAAAAGATCAAGAATATCAAGGGAAATAATGAAAAAAAATGTGAAGGAAGGGGGCCTAGCAGGACCAGATATTAAACTATATTATAAAGCAGCAGTCATCAAAACAATATGGTACTGCCGGGTTAAGATGGCGGCAGAGTAAAAAGCAACTCTTAACCTCTCCTGACTGAAACACACAAGACTCCTCAAGGGGACATAAAAACAAGTCCAGACGAATGGAGGAACCCCACAAAGGGTGCAGCGTGGAAGGTACGTGGAATTGGGACATTTCCATGCTATAAAGGGGTGAAACAGCTCTCACTAAATCGCAGGCTGAGCAGCCATCCCACCCTACCCCCTCAACACACACCACCTATAGTGCCAAAGCCAGCTAAAAAGAAATAGAGCAAGCTTGGGGCACCCATTGTTAATATTAAAAATGATAAAGGCTGATATAATAATAATTATTAGTATTTTAATTAAAGGCATGCTGATAGATAATTAGACCACACGCTTGTAAGCATTCAAAACTGCCGCCTCCATTTTGTTACCTCTCTCTTCCCGAGTCTGCTGGCCAAGAGACCACTCCCTCCTAACCCCGGAGATTATAAACTCTTCCCTTCGTCGATGTAGGCCTCCCCACGCCCAAAGAACCGGAAACGGAAACTCGTTGGACCACGGGAAATGTAGTTTGATACATTTCCCAAATTTCACTTTTACAATTCCCCGTGAGGTCCAGCAAAAAAAAAAAGGTTAGTCCTTTTTCTTCGCTGGACCTGTAAAAATAAACAACTTCTAAAATTTTCAGGAATTTGGGGATAAAAGAAATAGATGAACAAATGGTTAAAATTAGCTGCATTGACAAAAAACCAATTTGGGGGCAGTCCCCTATTGGTATAACAGTGTACAATTAAAACAATATATACAATTCAATTTCAACTCCCCATAGTTCAATCAACTGCACCCCAAAGTTCAAAATTTGGTCTTCATGGTACAGTGAAGGCTTTTCAGACATCTTCATGGTGTCTTCACCAAAACAGGTTCATCATCTGGATTCTGGGGAGATGGCAAGATGCTTATCCTGAAACTATTCTCAGAAGAATTTAAACTTTACATTATAGATTACAAAACATACATTTTCTTCTAAGATTTATACAATTCCCCGTGAAATTACTCCTAAAAGAGTTAAATATACATATATTTTTACATTATCGAATTTTAAAAAACTTAACAGATATCCCTGTGAGGTAAATCTTAAACACACCTTTTTTCTAAAAAAAAAGGTACCTTAGGTCAGCTAAGGATGGCAAAATACAAAGAATAAAATTCAAGAAAAAGGAAGAAAAAATTAACTTGTGAATGAAATGTAAAATGTGCAAAAAATCTGGGGAAAATAAACTTAGACCTTTGAATGAAGGCCTAATTAAAGTGAATTCAGCAGTGTGCAATTACCCATTCAGGGCCAGGACTTAAGGAAAATGTCTCTCTCTGATCTGACTTATCATCAGCTTTTTAGGGAAGTGAGCCAAATAAATAACCAATCTTAGGTGCTTTCTAGGAATCTAAGTCGAGGGGACCCACATCCTCTAAAGTTTTAGAAAAGACTGGGACTCCAGGACTCAAACCCCAATTTCCAAGTCCTAAAGTATTGGCATAGAACTGCTGCAATCCAAGCAGATTTTAGTCAGTCAAGTCTCTGACCATGTGCTTTCTTTAGCACTATTAACAGCTTTCATATTCCCTCCTGGAATCAGATAGGCATTTAATCACAGTCCTATAGGCTCAGGTATTTGCTGTAGAATCAGAAAAAGGATAAATAATGATTATATATGTACTTCTAGTACAAGATGATAAAAGGGAAAAAATCAATTGCTCTCATTAAAAAAAGTTTTAAAAAATCAAAAATATATATATAGCTTAGAACTAGAAGGGTTATGTTACCCAAAAATGAGATTTTCTGTGAGAGAAAGTGGGTTTTACAAAATAGCAGATTCACAATGCACATTCAAATAGCGTACCATTATTTCCAATAGCACATTTTAAAACAATTATGTTTAAAATCATTTACTTGTTACAACTTTAAATCTTGGCTGAGAGTTTCTCAACAAATTCCGTTATTGCTTCCATAGCAAAATCTGATATTTAAAAAGAAACCTTCTGGTCTAAATTATCCTCAGATAAGAATATACAGGAGCTCCTTGGCTTCCTGTTTTAAAAAATCCTGGATAGGAATGCTTCTACCCATTTAAGGCAATAATATCTCTTATAATAAAATATATAAAAGCTTTATCCTTTTAAGACAACAATTCTTAAGGATTTAAAGTAAAAGTTAAAAAATACCTCTTGTAAAATTACAAGGTAATATTCAAAGCATGGAACTTTCAAGGTTCTTTACCAAGACAGAATAAATGTTAAAAGACATGTGCTTCTATAAGATGTTCATAGATGGTACATATAACCGCATTGTTTCTGATAGAGTAAGCTTTAAGTAAATTAGGAAATATAATAACATCATAAGCAGAAACTTCATTAGCGTAAAATGATTCAGTGCAACAGGAAAATCAATGAAATAAGCAAGATTAATTTACAAAACTAATTAGCAAAATACAGTAAGATACAGTCTCTTTAAAAGTCATTCAGTTCTGAAAGGTTTTTTTTTTTATAATCAGTCTTTGCTCAAAGTTCTGAGCAGGTATGGGGTGAAATTTCTTCCCCTGAGTTCAGTTTTTAATCACAAGCAAGTCTGAATAGGCCATTCGGCCCCATTAAGGGTAAACTCTAGGTCCACATGGGGTCAGGTCGTTGGGCTCTGGGCTAGAGAAAAAGTTTTGTAGAAAATCCCACATGTAGAACTTGTGTGGGTGGCTAAATTAGGTCTTTAGAGAAACACGTGGAAGGCTAGAAATAGGGAGAAAGGGGAATACTACCCAAATTGTTTGCAGCAGAGCTGAAGCAGTCTCTGGAGGTCGAGATCTCGGCAAAAGGCAGCAGCCAGGGTCATCTCTGTTGGAGCTTGGGGTTCTGGAGTGGAACTAGCAGGATTAGCAGTCAGGATCAGAGTTCACCGGGACTGGAACGCTGGCAGGCTTGTAGGCTTTCAGCATGGCAGGAATGGAGATCAAGTCAGGAGTCAGGAGATTGGCTGAGAGACGAAACTGGCTGGGCACCGGCAGTCCATCAGTGCCAGCAAGGGCCACCAGGCCCAGGGCATTGAACAAAATAATTCGCAGCCCAGCAGCAATTAAAACCATTGTCTCTCTTCCTTGTAAAACAGCCTCTAGGCTGAGGAAAACTGGGAGAGGACTGGGCAAGGAAAAAGATTGTTTCTGAGACTCTGGGTCCCAGAGTCGCATGGCTTCTTCTTAGGCTATCTAGAAAATTGAGAGTTTGAATTACTCCCGTGTGGTTCGCCAAATTGTTAATATTAAAAATGATAAAGGCTGATATAATAATAATTAGTAGTATTTTAATTAAAGCCATGCTGATAGATAATTAGACCACGCGCTTGTAAGCATTCAAATCTGCCGCCTCCATATTGTTACCTCTCTCCTCCCGAGTCTGCTGGCCAAGAGACCACTCCCTCCTAACCCCGGAGATTATAAACTCTTCCCTTCGTCGATGTAGGCCTCCCCACGCCCAAAGAACCGGAAACGGAAACCCGTTGGACCACAGGAAATGTAGTTTGATACATTTCCCAAATTTCACTTTTACACCATCGAGTCATTGGCAGCTCCAGGGCCTGTTCCTGAGAGCAGCAAGATTTGGGACCCCAAAAAGCTGGGGAATGCACACGAACTCTGAGTGTGGGTGCAGAGCATGGGCGCAAAACGCGGGCGCAGAACACAGGCACAGGCGGAGGCGTGGGTGGAGGCAGACACAGCCACCAGCTAAAGCTCTGAAACCTTGAGTGGGGAACCAGTGCTGACAGGTATACAACTGTGGAAGCAGCACCCTGAGACTTGTAAAGGAACCTCCAGCAGAGGATCAAGCAAGGGGGTCCACCAGGGGGCTTGACCTTGGAAAAAACCAGACCTCAGGAGACAAAAGACCGCGGACAGACCCTGAGCGTGAGGATAAAGCTGAGAAGCTGCTGGGCTAATGATGGCTACCCAGACTCAGGAAGTTAAGAAGAGAAAGATTAACAACAAGAAAAAAAAGTCTTTAACAACTTTTACACAGAGAAAATCCAGACAACCGAGCAAACAGAGGAGGAGAACAAACAAGCATCCGGACCCACCTCAAATAAGGAAAACGGGTCACAAGCTATGGAAGAGTTCAAAACTGAGATTTTGAGGAAAATGGAAGAGATCTAGCAAGAAAATAACAGTTTAAAAGGAAGAATCTTGCAATTGGAAAGTGAGGCTCAGAAATCAAATGAACTGATAAGCAAATTGAACACCAGAAATGACCAGAGCAAAAAGGAAAACCAGAAGATTAAAGCCGAAAACCAAAAGATCATAGCTGAAAACCAAAAGATTATAGCCGAAAACCAAAAGATTATAGCCAAACACCGAAAGATTATAGCCGAAAACCAATCCCTAAAGGCTAGAATTGAGCAATTAGAAGCTAATGATCTCTCAAGACAACAAGAACAAATAAAACAAAGTCAAAAGACTGAAAAAATAGAAGGAAACATGAAATAGCTCAATGAGAGAGCGACAGACCAAGAAAACCGGTCTAGAAGAGACAATTTGAGAATAATTGGTCTTCCAGAAAAAGCACAAATTAATAGAAACCTGGACTCCATACTAAAAGAAATTATTCAGCAAAATTGTCCTGAAGTCCTACAACAAGAGGGCAACATAGACGTTGAAAGGATCCATAGAAAACCCATGACATTTGATCCAGATAAGAAAACGCCCAGGAATATAATTGCCAAATTCAAGAGCTTTCAAGCAAAAGAAAAAATCTTACAAGAAGTCAGAAAGAGACAATTCAAATATCAAGGAACACCAATAAGGATCACACAGGATCTGGCAGCCTCCACGCTAAAAGACCGCAAGGCTTAGAATATGATGTTCAGAAAGGCAAGAGAGCTGGGCCTACAACCATGGATCAACTACCCAACGAAATTGACTATATATTTCCAGGGGAAAGTATGGGCATTCAACAAAATTGAAGAATTCCAAGCATTTGCACAGAAAAGACCAGGGCTAAATGGAAAGTTTGATATCCAACCACGAAAATCGAGAGAAACATGAAAAGGTAAATAAGAAACAGAGGGGAAAGAAAGAAAACTTATAATTTTTAAATTTGCCTTTTTAAGGGCCTCAGCAAGATCTAATTATCTGTATTCCTATGTAGAGAAATGTTATGTATAATTCTCTGTAGTAAACTCTAATCACTGTTATAGTATTCACTATTATAGTAATCAGAAGAATAATTCACAGGGTGAGGGTAGAACAATAAATAATCTAAGATGACATGGGGGATGGGAAAGAGGGGGTGAATAGTAGGGGACACCAAGAGAAACTTGAGTGAATAAGAAAAATAGGATATTCTATTACACACAAAGAGGGCATGGGAAGGAGAGTGGACAAATACTATTATAAGAAGGAGAGGAAGAGAGCATTAAGAGGTAATAATCAAAACTTACTCTAAGTATAATCAACCTGGAGAGGGAAGAGTAGCTATACTATCCATTGGGACATAAAACTCTTATCTAACCATTCTGAGAAAGTGAGAAGGGATAAACCAAGGGGAGCAGGGGAATGGGGAGGTCAAAAAAAGGGAGGGGAGAAGAAGGGGGAGGGAATTCATAAGGCCTTTAAAAACAAAAGGGGGGGAATAAGGGAGGGGGTAGAAAGGGAAGTTAATCAAGGGAGGGGATGAGGGTTACCAGCTTAAAGCAAACCACTGGTTTAAAAGGAAATAGTGTAAGAAGGAGGGTTAGGACATGGGGAGGATTTGAAAATGTCAGCAAATGCACAACTGATGATTATAACTCTGAATGTGAATGGGATGAACTCGCCCATAAAACAGAAGCAAATAGCAGAGTGGATTAGAAACCAAAATACTACCATATGTTGTCTACAAGAAACACATATGAGGCAGGTGGACATACACAAGTTTAAGGTTCAGGGCTTCAGCAAAATCTTCTGGGCGTCAAATGAGAAAAAGAAGGCAGGAGTGGCTATTATGATTTCTGACAAAGCCAAAGTAAAATTAGATATGATTAAAAAGAACAGGGAAGGTCATTACATCCTGATTAAAGGCAGTATAAACAATGAGGAAATAACACTGCTCAATATATATGCACAAAGTGGCATAGCATCCAAATTCATAAAGGAGAAACTGGCAGAGCTCAAGAAGGAAATAGATAGTAAAACCATACTCGTGGGAGATCTAAATATTCCTCTTTCAGATCTAGATAAATCAAACCAAAAAAAAATAAGAAAGAGGTAAGAGAGGTGAATGAAGTCCTAGAAAAATTAGATTTAATTGACATGTGGAGAAAAATAAATAGGGACAAAAAGGAATACACCTTCTTCTCAGCTGCACATGGCACATTCACAAAGATTGACCAAGTTATAGGGCATAGAATCATTGCAAACAAATGCAAAAGAGCAGAAATAATAAATGTAACCTTCTCAGATCATAATGCAATAAAAATAATAATTAGTAAGGGCACCTGGACAGGAAAATGAAAAACTAATTAGAAATTAAATAATATGATTCTCCAAAACCAATTTGTCAAAGAAGGAATCATAGAAACAATCAATAATTTCATTGAAGAAAATGACAATGATGAGACATCCTACCCAACTCTGTGGGATGCAGCCAAATCAGTACTCAGGGGGAAATTTATATCCTTGTCTCCATATATTAACAAATAAAGGAGGGCAGAGATTAATGAATTGGGCACACAACTCAAAAAATTAGAAAGCGAGCAAATTAAAAATCCCTAGATGAAAACTAAATTAGAAATACTAAAAATCAAGGGAGAAATTAATAAAATCAAAAGTAAAAGAACCATTGAATTAATAAATAAGACTAGAGCTGGTATTTTGAAAAAACAGATAAAATAGACAAATTACTGGTCAATCTAATAAAAAAAGGAAAGAAGAAAACCAAATTGACAGTATCAAAGATGAAAAGGGAGACCTCACCTCTAATGAAGGGGAAATTAAGGCAATCATTAAAAACTATTTTGCCCAATGATGTGGCAATAAATATAACAATTTAGGAGATATGGATGAATATTTACAAAAATATAAACTGCCTAGATTAACAGCAGAAGAAATAGAATACCTAAATAATCCTATATCAGAAAAAGAAATTGAACAAGCCATCAAAGAACTCCCTAAGAAAAAATCTCCAGGGCCTGATGGATTCACAAGTGAATTCTATCAGACATTCAAAGAGCAAATAATCCCAATACTATATAAATTATTTGATATGATAAGCAAAGAAAGAGTCCTACCAAATTCCTTTTATGACACAAATATGGTACTGATTCCAAAGCCAGGGAGATCAAAAACAGAGAAAGGAAACTACAGACCAATCTCCCTGATGGACATAGATGCAAAAATCTTAAATAGAATAGTAGCAAAGAGACTCCAGCAAGTAATTAAGAAGATCATCCACCATGATCAGGTGGGATTTATACCAGGAATGCAAGGATGGTTCAACATTAGGAAAACCATCCACATAATTGACCATATCAACAGTCTAACAAACAAAAATCACATGATTATCTCAATAGATGCTGAAAAAGCCTTTGACAAAATACAGCATCCATTCCTATTGAAAACATTGAAAAGTATAGGAATAGAAGGATCTTAAAAATAATAAACAGTATATACCTAAAACCATCAACGAGCATTATATGCAATGGAGAAAAATTAGAAGCCTTCCCAATATGATCAGGAGTGAAACAAGGATGCCCATTATCACCTCTATTATTCAACATAGTACTAGAAACACTAGCAGTTGCAATTAGAGAAGAAAAAGAAATTGAAGGTATCAAAATAGGCAATGAGGAGACTAAGCTATCACTCTTTGCAGATGATATGATGGTATACTTAAAAAATCCTAGAGAATCAACTAAGAAGCTGGTAGATATAATCAACAACTTTAGCAAAGTTGCAGGATACAAAATAAATGCACATAAATCATCAGCATTTTTATACATTTCCAACACACTAGAGCAGCAAGAAGTAGAAAGAGAAACACCATTTAAAATCACCCTAGACAATATAAAATAATTAGGAATCTATCTACCAAAACAAACATAGCAATTATATGAAAACAACTACAAAACACTTTCCAAACAAATAAAACTGGATTTAAACAATTGGAAAGCCATTGATTGCTCATGGGTAGGACAAGCTAACATAATAAAAATGACAATTCTACCCAAATTAATTTACCTATTTAGCGCCATACCTATCAAGCTACCAAAAAACTTCTTTACTGAATTAGAAAAAACTATAACAAATTTCATTTGGAATAACAAAAGATCAAGAATATCAAGGGAAATAATGAAAAAAAATGTGAAGGAAGGGTGCCTAGCAGTACCAGATTAAACTATACTATAAAGCAGCAGTCATCAAAACAATATGGTACTGGCTAAGAGATAGAGAGGATGATCAATGGAATAGACTTGGGGTAAATGACATCAGCAAGACATTGTATGATAAACCCAAAGAGCCCAACTTTTGGGACATGAATCCACTATTTGACAAAAACTGCTGGGAAATTTGGAAAACAATATGAGAGAGAATAGGTTTAGATCAACATCTCACACCCTACACCAAGATAAATTCAGAATGGGTGAATGACCTGAATATAAAGAGGGAAACTATAAGTAAGTTAAGTGAACACAAAATAGTATACCTGTCAGATCTCTGGGAAAGGAAAGATTTTAAAACCAAGCAAGAGTTAGAGAAAATTACAAAATGCAAATTAAATGGTTTTGATTATATTAAGCTAAAAAGCTTTTGTATGAACAAAAACAATGTAGTCAAAATCATAAGGGAAACAACAAATTGGGAAAAAATCTTTATAACGAAAAACTCTGACAGGGGTCTAATTACTCAAATATACAAGGAGTTAAATCAATTGTATAAAAAATCAAGCCATTCCCCAATTTAAAAATGGGCAAGAGAAATGAATAGGCAATTCTCAGGTAAAGAAATCAAAAGTATCAATAAGCACATGAAAAAGTGTTCTAAATCTCTAACAATTAGAGAAATGCAAATCAAAACAACTCTGAGGTATCACCTCACACCTAGAGAATGGCTAAAATGAAAGAAGGGGAGAGTAATGAATGCTAGAGGGGATGTGCAAAATTGGGACATTAATGCATTGCTGGTGGAGTTGTGAACTGATCCAACCATTCTGGCTGGCAATTTGGAACTATGCTCAAAGGGCTATAAAAGAATGCCTGCCCTTTGATCCAGCCTTAGCATTGTTGGGTTTGTACCCCAAAGAGATCATAGATAAACAGACTTGTACGAAAATATTTATAGCTGTGCTTTTTGTGGTGGCAAAGAACTGGAAAAGGAGGGTATGTCCTTCAATTGGGGAATGGCTGAACAAATTGTGGTATATGCGGGTGATGGAATACTATTATGCTAAAAGGAATAATAAACTGGAGGAATTCCAAGTGAACTGGAAAGACCTCCAGGAACTGATGCAGAGCGAAAGGAGCAGAGCCAGAAGAACATTGTACACAGAGACTGATATACTATGGTAAAATCGAATGTAATGGACTTCTGTACCAGCAACAATGCAATGACACAGGACAGCTCTGAGGGATTTATGGTAAAGAACGCTACCCACTTTCAGAGGAAGAACTGCAGGAGAGGAAACATAGAAGATAAACAATTGCTTGAATGCATGGGCTGAGGCGGACATGATTGGGGATGTAGACTCGAAACTACCACACCAATGCAACTAACAATAATATGGAAATAGGCCCTGAACAAGGACACATGTTACAACCAGTGGAAATGTGCATTGGCCATGGGTAGGGGGAGAGCAGGGGGTAAAGGGGAAAGTACGGGCATAAAGTATGTAAACAGGTTAAAAATTAATATTAATAAATGTTAAAAAAATAAAAGAAGAACATTGCACAAGGAGACCAATACACTGTTGTAAAATAGAATGTAATGGACTTCTGTACTAGCAGCAATGCAATGACACAGGACAATTCTGAGGGACTTATGGAAAAGAATGCTACCCACATTCAGAGGAAGAACTATAGGAGTGGAAACAGAAGAAAAACAACTACTTGAACACATGAGTTGAGGCAGACATAATTGGGGCTGTAGATTCAAAACTACCACACCAATGCAAATATCAACAATTTGGAAATAAGTCTTGATCAATGACACATGTTAAAACCAGTGGAAATACGCATCAGTCATGGGGGGCGGGGAGGGGAGGAGCTCAGGTAGTGAAGGGGAAAGTAAGAGCATGAATTATGTAATCATGTTAACTTTTCTAAAAAATAAATATTAATAAATGTTTTTTTAATTAACCAATAGCTGCTGTTCAGTCATTTTGGTCATGTCTGTCTATTTGTGACCCTGTTTGCGTTTTCTTGTCAAATATACTGGAAGAATTTGCAATTTCCTACTTCAGCTCATTTTACTGATGAGGAAACTGAATCAAAATGGGTGAAGTGACTTGCCTAGGATCACACAGCTAGTGTCTGAGGTCAGATTTGAATTCAGGTCTTTCTGATTCTAGGCCTGGTGCTCTATCCACTATGGCACCTAGCCACCTATTGCTGTTCAGTTATTTTACTCATGTCTGACTCTTTGGAACTCCCTTTGGGTATTTTTTTGGCGAAGACACTGGAGTGGTTTTCCAAGAAGTCAGGAAGACCCAGTTTCAAACCTCACCAGGGACACTTAGTAAGTGTGTGACCATGAACTAATAATTAACCTTTTTTAACTTTTTCATCTGTAAAATGGGAATAATGATGCCAGTAGGACCCACCTCACAGATTTGCTGTGAGGCTCCAGTGAAATAATGTATGTAAAGCACTTTGCCAATTTGAAGTATTCAAAAATGTTAGTTATTATGAAATTCAGAGTGAGGGATGGATTGTTCTACTCTTCCCTAGACAGAGAACCAGCCTATTATCTCTTCTCTTCTAGGTACTACATTTTAGAAATGATAGTCACAGGTTTGAGTGTTTCCTGAGAAGGGTCAACAAGGAAAGGGAAATAAAAAAAACAAGACATGAAGATCATTTGATTAATCAGGGAGTATTTACCCTGGAGAAGAGAAGACTTAAAGGGGGAGAGGATCACTGCATCTGAATATCAAAGGGTTATAACAAAGAAGAGAGATTAGATTTGATCTACTTGACCTCAGATATGGAACTAGGAACAGACATAGAAGTAATAAAAAGATTGTTTGGGAGAGGTGGAGCCAATGTGGTGGTAAGACCCAAACTTTTCCCATTAGATCTAGAAAATGCACCAGACTTCATCCTGATGAGGGAATCCAGAAAGGGTAACAGAAAGTCCTTTGTTCACTCCAACTCAACAGAAAGAGATAAGCAGGAAATTTTCAGGACACTGGGGACTAGTTTATTTCAGAAGCAGGCTTGAGTGGAACATTTGTGTGTGTGCAGGAAGAGACTGTGCATCTAGGAAAGAGATATTGCAGACCCATAGAAGGATACCATCAGATATATACTAAGACACTGCAATAGGGACAGTTTTAAATGGCAGGTTCTGGGCCCACAACCCTATCCTAAGTGACAGACCCAAGAATGACTAAGAAGGGGACCTTTATTAAGCACCTACATTGGGCTGTGGATTTCTTGGAGAGGAAGGTATTAGGCTATATACCAAAAAAGGCAGAAGTTCAGAAGCCAGCAGCATCAACAATAGTGTGATTGAAAGTTCAGATTCATATCAAAGTCTCACTCCCAGCAGCCTGCAAAGAAATAACTAGGGCAGAGATCCCAGACCAAAGAGAAGCCTACAATTCAACCACTGTAAACCAACAGAGGTTGGCTAACAGGGGCAGAGTCCAACAGCACACTGTTCTTGTGCTAATACAAACTTGGGTCAGGAACTTGCAAAACTCAAATCAGGGGGAAGCAAATAGACTTTGCTCTGGGTCAGATGACCCTAGGATAAGCTTGCAGGTCCCTGAGATCCTGGAATAACATAATACACGTTTCCCTAAGAAAGCAGCAAAAGTGCTAGCCCATTCCTAGCATCAAGTCAGAAAGTAGGCTGGAAGAATGGACAAACAAAAAAATGAATACCCCTCTAATGAACTTTATGATGGCAAGGATACTGAACACAAAAACAGAGAGATTTTCTCCAAAACATCTATAAGCAATGCCTTAGAGAAAAACAGTTTGAACACTATTTCAACTAGATTTCCTGGAAGAAATGAGAGTGAGTTTAAAAAATAAAAAGGTAAAAACATTTTTCTAAGTGGAATGAGAGCTCCTGTGGGAAAAAAATTGGAAAAGAAATTAAAATTATTGAAGAAAGCATTGGAAAAACAATTAACAGTAACAGTTTGGTAAAAAAGGTTCAAAATCTTGAACAAACAACAACTCTTGGAGTAATAAAATAGACCAAATAGAAGCCAGTGTCTCCATGAGGCAGCAAGAAAAAGTCAAAAGTTTGAAGAAATAGAAGAAAATATAAGGTATCTCGTAGGAAAAACAAGTGACCTGGAAAACAGATCAAGGAGGAGAAAATTAATAATAACTGAACTATTTGAATTCCCCCTCTAAAAAAAGCCCCTAGATTTTATACTTCAAGAAATCTTAAAGAAAACTGCCCACATTCCTTTGAACCAGAGAGAAAAATGGAAGTAGAAGGAATACATTGGTTACCTCCTGAAAGAAATCCTAAAATGAAAACTCCTAGGAAAATTCAGAGCTTCCAGGTGAAAATAAAAATATTGATTGCAACAAGAAAGAAAGAATTCATATACCAAGGGGCCACAGTCAGGATCACATATTATTTAGCAACCATCCGTACAAAGGATCAGTATTCCACAAGGCAAAAGATATTGCTTGCCTTATAGCCAAAAATAACTTAGCCAGAAAAAAATTAATTATAATGCTTTTGGGATGGAGGGTGATTTTTTTAATGAAATAGATGAATTCTAAGCTTTCTTAATTAAAAGATCAGAATTCTGGAGATTTAAAGATGAAACACAAGAGAGAAGAGAAATAAAAAAGTAAACATAAATGAACGACAAAAGACAAAAGGATCAACTGCTTAGATTAAATATCAGAATATGGTATACATGTCCCCTCTGAATTCTATCAGTATGTGTATATGTTATTTTTAAAAATACAAAAATGAAGTTTACTTTGGTTCAATGTAAGGAAAACTCCCTAACAATTAGTACAAAGGGAAATGGGCAATGGAATGTTTCCTATTCACTAGAGTTCTTTGAGAATATTGTAGAGGTTCATGATTTCAATTTGTTAGACTATATGTCCTCTGAATTCTCTTCTTCAATTAATATTACCACCTCTTTAGCCAAATTTCCACACTTATAAAATGAGGGACTTTGATAATCTCCCAGGAGACTTCTAATGCTAACATTCTATGGTTTTGTAGTACACAGAATGCCCCCTCTTTTACAAGGGCCTTCTAGGAAAAAAAATTTTTTAAGCTGTCCTAGAGTCAAGGTACTACATTAGTCTACATGTATTCAAAACTATAGTGAACAAATATCCAATTATATACTTAAAAAAACTCTTATCTTATGTCTTAGAATTGATACTGAATATCTATTCCAAAGCAGTAAGGGGTAGGCAATTAGGGTTAAGTGACTTGCCTAGGGTCACACAGCTATGATATACTTACTGTTATAAGCCATCCAGATAACCCAATTAGCTAAAAATAAAGGTACTATATAGAAAAGCATGACATAAAAAATAGCAGAACACTTCCTTTGTAAACCTGGGACACTTTTTTCTACAAGTTCATAAACCATCAATGAGAAGAGTAAGCACAACCAACAAATATGTGTGCTGTGGTATAGAGAATACATGTGACCCCAGACCATGATTGGGTAGAGAACAAATATGAGCAAGGAACATGTGTAACAGAACCGAGGCACATTTGTAAATGGTAGAGAACATGTGTAGCAAAGGCGTACATTACATGTGTGGTCTGGCAACTCACATTTTATACTATGGGTTTGTTCTCCCTTGTGAGGATATTACATTGCTCTCTGTTAGACAACCTTCTGAAAAATATTCTTTTCTTTTTTTCTCTATTTCCTTGTCTAATTCTTACTTCCCAGTCCCACTCTGGGCATTGCTTTATTTTTTTTTTTTAAATCGTTACCTTCTGGCTTAGACCGATACTGTATATTGGTTCTAAGGCAAAAGAGTGGTAAGGACTAGGCATGGGGGTTAAGTGACTTGCTTAGGGTCACACAGCTAGGAAATGTCTGATGTCAGATTTGAACCCAGGACCTCCCATCTCTGGGCCTGGCTCTCAATCCACTGAGCCACCTAACTGTCCCCACATTGCTTTATTCTTGAACTACTCTCTGGAGGACATCTTGTTTCCTAGTCTCAGGAGTTCTTGTCTGCCTCAGGCTAAGATTATAACTTGTATAATTATAATTTACTTCTTTCTAGCATTTGGCAAGACCTTTGTTTCTTCTTTAAGCCTCTATTTGACTCAGAATTAGAAAATCTCTCTTAAATCTAAAGTCTTTATAGCCAACCTGAATTTCCCCTGGAAAGTTCTGGAGATACCCCTCATTGATATATAAGACCCTTTTCAATATATTTCAAAGGTCAAATGAGGGACTTTGTGGGTCAAAAGTGCTGAGCATTTACTCAATTCTCTTCTCCTTTCCTTCAAATAATGTAGATCTTTCCATACAAATGCTAGTAGGCTGGGAGAAGAAAAGAATGAAAAATGTTAAATAGGATCACTGTGAGCTTTCACTGTGGTTCTGGGTCATGACTAGTTTTGACTAGGAAAAGTATTCAAGTTCAACCTAGAATGCAATGAAACTGAATAAAAACAAATTTACTTGCAATGAGAGATTTTTTTTAAAACTGAATTTTTAATCAATATAGATCCTGCTCCCTTCTTTCTATACATTTACTATGGTAAAGCTGCTGGGTCAGAAAGATATCCCACAAGACAATAGGAATTTCTTTTAACCTCTGAAACAGGAAGTCTCTATAGACTGCTTTTTATGTCTAGGGTGATAAGGAAGCTATACTAATAGTTCATTCATTCATTCTTCCTTTAAACCACCTAAATGCCAAAGACAAGATCCTTTTCTTTCTTTTCTTTCTTTTTAAATCCTTATCTTCCATCTTAGAATCAATACTTAGAATCCAAGGTAAAAGAGTGATAAGGGATGGGCAATGACGTTAAGTGACTTGCCTAGGGTGACACAGCTAGGAAATATTTAAAGCCAAATTTGAAAAAGTCTAATTTCTCAAATTTATAAGGAACTAAGTCAAATGTACAAGAATCAAATGGTCAAAGGACATGTATGGGCAGTTTTCAGGTGAAGAAATCAAAGCTATCAATTATCACATGAAAAAGTGTTCTAAATCCCTCCTTATTAGAGAAATGCAAATCAAAACAACTCTGAGGTACCACTGCACACATAGCAGAGTAGCCAATATGGCAGCAAAGGAAAATAATGAATGTTGGAGGGAATGTGGCAAAATTGGGACACTAATGCATGACTGGTGGACTTGTGAATTGATCCAAACATTCTGGAAAGCATTTTGGAATTATGTCCAAAGGGTTTTAAAAGAATGCATACCCTTTGATCCAGCAATACTACTGCTATGTTGTACCCCAAAGAGATAATAAAATAAGGTTGTACCAAAATATTCATAGCCCCACAGTCTTGTGGTGGCAAAAAATTGAAAAATGAGTGGGTGTTTCTCAATTGGAGAATGACTGAACAAATTGTGGTTTATGATGGTGATGGAATACTATTGTGCTCTAAGAGATAATATACTGCTTGATTTCTATATGAACTAGAAAGATCTCCATGAACTGATGTGGAGTGAAATTAGAAGAACCAAGAGAACATTGTACACAGAAACTGAAACATTGTGGAACAATCAGATGTAATCGACTTTGCTACTAATAGCAATGTAATGATTCAGGACAATCCCGAGGGGTTTATGAGAACAAATACTATCCAAATCGAAAGAAAGAACTGTAGGAGTAGAAATACAGAAGAAAAACATGCTTTATCATTTGTTTATATGGGTATATGATTGGGGATTTTGATTTTAAAAGATTACTCTGCTATAAAAATGAATAATATACAAATAGGTATCAAGTAATAATACTTGTATAACCTAGTGGAATTGCTTGTCAGATCCAAGACGGTGGAAGGAAGAGGGAGGGAGAGAAAATGAATTATGTAACCATGGAAAAATATTTAAAAATAAAAAATTTTAATAAAAAATAAAGCCAAATTTGAATCTAGAACCTCCTGTCTCTAAGACTGACTCTCAATCCACCGAGCCACCTAGATTTCTCAGTCCTTTTCTTTTAAAGGAGAAACATCCTGGCCCAGACAAACACATGCTGCTCCTATCACATTCTATTCTTTTCCAAAATTCTGTAGGAAATCTTGCACTACTGAGGTGGCCTTCAGGCTACTAAGAAATTATTAAGAAATTCTGACCTCGAGCAGAATCCTGGCACCAGTGGAGGTGCATTAAAAGAAATATAAAAACAAGAAACACTATAAAACTCTCCTAAATTTTTATTTCATCCAGTGGGGTGATTTAAGGAAAGTTCACAGTAAATATTTCAAAGCCAAGAAGGGACAATGAATAGGAATAGTTGAAGAAACAAGAGAGACATCACACTTTTCACATATTTACAAATCCCTATCACAAGTCAAAGATCAAGAAAAGTAATATTAGAAAGATCTTGACTACAAATTCATCCTAAGCTGATACTGATGCTTGCCCAATCATATAATCCATTCATTCTTCTCTAGCATACTAGCCAAAATCTTCCTTCCCAACAGGGGGATACTACCAAATTGTTGCCCCTTTATAAGCCTCTGATGATAAATTTCCCTCCACTTCAATAGAGGATGAGTAAAGAATCCCTCTCACTTTCTTCTAGGAACTCAAGACTGCCATCAAGTTGGCTAAAGGGTCCTTATTCTTAAAAATGAATATAGATTCTACATAATTATGTAAAGACAGACTTTCCTCTTATATGCTATTAGAAATTCAACTCTCTCCTTTACTGACCACTGACTGGGGAACCAACTATAGACAGAATTTGTCCTTATGGGGTGATGTATGTGGAACTCCTCATCTTAGTGAAACAAAAAAGGACAAAGGACAAATTCTGTCTAAGGCCTCTAACTGTTTTAATTCTTTGTAATAGTGATTCTTCTGGGGCAGTTAGGTGGGTGTTTCAATGGATAGAGAGCCAGGCATGGAAACAGAAGGTCCTGGGTTCAAATGTGACCTCAGATACTTCCTAGCAATGGGACCCTGGGCAAGTCACTTAATACCAGTTTCCTAGCCCTTATCGCTCTTCTACCTTGAAACTGATACGGAGTACTTATTTTAAGCAGAAAGCAAGGATTAAAAAAAAATGAATCTTCTATGAGCTATGCAAACCAATGGAATTCTGAAGTCATCAAAAGTTCGAATTAGCCACATAAGAATACAACCTTACTCTCCACTTTCGAGTTTCATATGTTAGATTATCAATATGTCTAGCAAGCAATCAGAAAACTAAGCTATAGCTCACAGAAGGTAATGAATTTGTTGTTAGACATGTTGAATTAATGTAGTTGAAAAGAAGAAACTCAGAAAACAAAGGAGCAAAGAAAAAAGAAAGATGAAATTAATTTTCCATCATATTTGTAAAATAAAATTAACTGGGAATTTTGAAACTCAGAAGTGCCAATACCAAAAACAGTTATTTTTTAAAAATAAGCACGGAGGGTTAAAGTAAGAGTTTTGAGAATATCATCCATGCTGTAAAAAATGTACATCATAGATTACATGGATATCATATTTTGGGCTGTTCCTAGATCCTGAACAATGAAGAAGCAAAACTAAAGTTTGCAGTAATTCTTACTGAAGATGAATCAGACTTGAGAGATGTCAGATTTTAATTAGGTAATGAGAATAAAGAAGGCAAAATGTGATGACAATATCAAAGCATGAAATATTCAGGTATTTTTTGCTTTCTTCTCCCCTTATATTAGAGACACTATTGATTTCAACAAGGATAGAAAAGATGACGAAAAATAGAATTGAAACACTTACATAATAGAACCATACTGTATGAAAGAGACTATAGTCCCAACTTTATTTTGTTTCCATATATGTAGTTAATGAATCGGGTAGCTATAAAGGCAGATATGGTACAGATTGATAAGAAGTGAAAGAAGTAGAGACAATAAAACAGTAATGATTACAACAATATCATTAGAAAGAATAACCACAACACAAGTAAAATTGAAAATTAAAAATAATCAAGCTTGGTACCAAAGAAGGCAATGTACTTCCCTGTCTTCTTTGCAGAGGTGGGGGATATGGATTTGGAATTTGATTGATGTAAGATTACACGTGGTTAGTTTTATTTAATTTTTTTTTGTCTTCTGTTATAAGTGGTGGCCTTTGGTGAGGAAGTGAAGTATAAGTATTATAAAACAAAATGTTATTTCATTATTTTCCATTATTGTCCAACTCTTCATGACCCCATTTGGGTTTTTGTTTTTTGGCAAAGATACTAGAATGTTTGCTATTTTCTTCTCCAGCTCATTTTACAGATGAGGAAACTGAGGTAAACAGGGTTAAATGACTTGCCTAGGGTCACACAGTTAGGAAGTGTCTGAGGCTGGATTTGAACTCTGGAAGAGGGTTTTCCTGATTCCAGACCTGCCCAAAATAAAATATAGAAACTCTAAAGTGGATGTAGACCCCATAAAAAATAATGTATTAGGCAGAAGGCCAGAATCTCAGAAATTTAGAGAAGTCAAAGGCTTCAGAGGATTAGAGATAAGGAGATGGAAAAAAGAGAGGGAATTCTGAAATAAATCAAATAAATCAGGTCAGAGGCTAGAAATATTAATATTATGAAAGTCTTGTTTTAGTTAGCTCATGCAAAGTTTAATGGAAGAAGAAAGTTTTTGTAGAATAAAATTATCCATGGATCTTTTCCCCAAATTTTGCAAAAAAGCACTCGACTGAATTTATGGAAAAGTGGAATTTACTGAAACATATGTCTAGGATTCAAGAGACTAAGATTCCATTTTTTTAGTCTGTCTTGTGACTTTAGGTAAATCATTTAACTTCTTGTACCTTGGTTTTGCCACCTCTATAAAAGGGAGTTCAATTCTCCATCATCAATGTTCCAAGAGAACAGAGTCCATGAAAAGGAATCATGAATATTGGTAGTATCCTCTACTTCCCCAAATACAATTCTTTTTACATTCTCTGTTCTTTTTCTCTTTTCTCATTCTTCTTTCCTACATATTCACCTGACTATAATTATGATGAGTGGCTAATGTGGATAGAGTGCCCAGCCTGGACTCAGAAAAAACTAAGTTAAAATCTGGCTTCAGATACTTTCTAGCTATATGATCCTGAGCAAGTCACCTCTGTTTGCCTTAGTTGCTCATCTGTAAAATGAACTGGAGAAGGAAATGGAAAACCATTCGAGTATCTTTGTAAACAAACAAACAAAAAACCCATATGGTATCAACAAACAGTTGGACACAACTGAAAAATGACTAAACTACAAAAATCACTAAGTAGGGTGGGAAGAGAATCCTTGAGAGAAGCTAAAGAAATAATGTACCATTTTGTTGATGGAAGGCCAGTAAGTTTTGCTGGTGACAAGAATGCTATATAAAAATCAATGATTTTGTTGCTGGTAAATATGAGGCAGGAATATATTACCAAGGATCTAAGACAGAGGCTGTTAACCCTGCTGGCTCCATCTCATTCTTATATTTTTTTCTCCCTGGTTTTCCTGCTTGCCAGCCAGAAGCATCAAGGGTGACTGAGGGGAACCAGTTCCTAGGTGTGTTGGGTGAAATTCTTGAAATTACTTGAGCAAATATGCCAACTGATGATTAGGAATTTTAGGTTCAAAAGGAACTTTCCATCAGGCAATTCAAATAATTGGCTAGTGGCAGGGACCTTCAGTAAGAACAATAGAAGGATCAGTTTAAAGAAGATTTTAATATTAAGTTTTGTTTTGTTTTAGTTTTTAAACCCTTACCTTCCATCTTGGTGTCAAAACTGTGTATTGGCTCCAAGGCAGAAGAGTAGTAAGGGCTAGGCAATGGGGGTCAAGTGACTTGCCCAGGGTCACACAGCTGGGAAGTGTCTGAGGCCAGATTTGAACCTAGGACCTCCCATATCTAGGCCTGGCTCTCAATCTACTGAGCTACCCAGCTGACCCCTAATATTAAGTTTGAGAGTCTATTTGCTATTCCTGGCTACCTGGCTAAGCGCAGATATGATGGTCTTAGCCTGGGTGGACTAAGAAAATCTTTCCCTTCCCATGAGAAGTATCGGGTATGGCACCACAACAGAGATTAGTAGTAGAGAGCAGCAGATTACCCTGAAGAGGCTGCATAATGGAAAACCAGCAGATGGTAGCAGAGAGCAGCTTAGGGAAAAGTGCAGCTGGAGACCATCCAGAGATGGAGTGGAGAACAGTGATACTGAGCATAGCACAGTAGAGATGTCTCAATGCCCAGAAGAAATGTGATGCCTGGCAGAGAGAATCAAAGACAAAGCAATACTTGGCAGTAGAAAATAGCACCATGACATCATCAGAGGCCCTGCAATTTCACTGTGAGAGGACCGAGTTGTTATGGCCATGTGTATCCCCTACTAATGCTTGTGCCCTGATTGTAATTGCTTCCTACATGCGTACATCCTTGCCTGCTGTATATACCACTGAGGAAATAGGAGGGAGAACATACTGCTATGTCCATGGGAAGGGAGAATCTTTCTTGTGACTTTCTCCCCTGGCTATTGGTTGTCCTTTTTTTAAAATTTTATTTTTTGGCTTTAAACTGACAAATCCATTCTGATTGGTTTAATAAAAGTGAACTTGATCAGCAGGACTCATGGATGATGGTTTTGAATAAATGATGACTCACAGAGTGCTCAGATAGCTTTGGGGGATTTCATGTGTAAGAGAAATACAGCTACTCTACCTAGAATTAGGGAGAGGGACTAAATGATCTCCCAAATTCTGTCTACCTAAGAATTGCTATGTCTAGATGGAATATAGGAAAGCAGCAGGGCAACTTTATTTCTCCTTCTCTTTCTCTCTTTGCTTTTTTCTCCTGAGAAGGCAGGGAGACAACATTTAGACCAGATCCCCATGCCATATATGTGTATATATGGCATTAATATACACATATATATACACACATGTATATACATATATTGCTGTTGCTCAACTTTTGTTTTCAAAGAGAACCAGTGACATCATAGGATGAGTTAATTGGATCTAAGTGAGGCAGAGTTGTACAAAGTGGTCAGCCTCACTCTCACTTGCAGTCATCAAAGCCCATTGGCCAGACAAAAATCAGGATGACTGGTGATGGCTCAGGGTATGGTGGATGGCCTTGGTGTCTTCCATGTCTGACCAAGCTGTAAGCACTCCACGGTGCCTGCTTCAGCCATCATGGCCCTTGGATCAAATTGGTTTTATCCATCTCTTCCATCTCTTCCACCAGAGGAAGTCTTCACATGCTTGGGGTAGACATCCCCCTACGTTACTAAAGAAGTCTATTGATTTTAAAAATCAGTTTAAAAAAACCTGCTGAGATAGTTACCAGGGTAACTACAGGTGAGAATTGTATGAAAGGTATATATGCATATATATATATATATATATATACACATGCCATCTCTATGACCCCCCCCCCACATATTCACACACATAGGGAACTTAAACACATATCTGGGCAACTAGGTGATAGTGGGTAGAGCATTGAGCCTGGAGTCAGAAAGAGCTAGGTTAAAATCTAGCCTCAGACAATGAACTGTGTGACCCTGGACAAGTCACCTAACTTGTTTACCTAAGTTTCCTCAACTATAAAATGGAGATAATAATAGCATCTACTTCCCAAAGTTGTGAGGATCAAACAAGATAATATTTGTAAAAATCTTAGCAACAGTACTTGGCACATAGCAACTTTTATATGAACATTATTTTTTTAAATTTTATTTTGAATATTTTCTCATAGTTACATGTTTCATGTTCTTTCCCTCTCCCCCAAACCCCCTAGTCCCTCTTAGCCGACACAAAATTCCACTGGGTTTTACATGCATCATTGATCAAGACCTAATTCCATATTATTGATAGTTGGACTAGGATTATCGTTTAGTGTCTACGTCCCCAATAATATCCCCGTCAGCCCATGTGTTATATGAACATTATTATATGGCACCTACTTAAATGCATATATGAGTATAGACATATTTAGGTATGTATATTTAGGCATATGTATCATATCCATAGAAACAAAGATTTGGACAACACTATGTTTGTAAATCTATTTCTCCCTCTCCAAATTTCTAGTAAGCTGCCTCTAGGAAGACCAATGCCTAAATAAGGTGTTCAGTCCTGCCTCAGTTCCTGGCCTCCATCAAAATTCTTTCATCCATAATTAATTTAAAATTGAAGTAAGTAGAGAGAAAGCAGAAAGCCATTAGATTCCAAGACTGACAGGACCCAGGCTGAGTTTCTTTTCTCAATAAACAGGAAAAAATTCTATACAGAAACTTGAAGCAAAATATGCAACTTCTCATCCTAAATATTGCTAGGCTTCATGGTGATTATTTCCTGGCAACAATGGACATGTTCTCTCTTACTTTCTCTCTTGATGATTCCCCCACAGAATCCCATTCTTGATTTGCCATCTTCTTTTTGCACCCCCACTTTACTAATCCTTTCTGAAGGAGCAAGGCTAAGCTCTTTTGTGTTTGGCTGATCTCTTTCTATTTCTACAAAAATAGCCAAGCCTGTCCTTCCCTTTGTAAATGTTCCTTTTATCAAATATTATTTATCCCTGTAAGAGTTTTGCTCTTTTGAATTTACTACCGCAGACTACAGTTACAAAAGCAGTTTCTTTCTTCTCTTTTACCCTAAACCTCAAAGGGATGTGAATGGTGCTTTTATGTGGAAAGACTGGCCAAATGCCCAGGGTTTAGGACTACCTCTGTAGAAATGCTTCATTCGGTCAACAGCCAGACAATTATGATGGAGAATTATAAACTATCCCCTCCAAATATCTATCTGCTATCTACTAGCTATCTATCTGTCTGTCTGTCTATCTATCTATCTATCTATCTATCTATCTATCTATCTATCTATCTATCTATCTATTCTGTCTGTCTATTCTTCCATCCATATGTCTGTCTATGTCTATCTTTCTATTTCTATTTATTAATTACTTTGTGTCCATATGTGTCTACATAGACATCTTATAGAAATCAATGCGTTTATATATCTGTATATTTGTGTATTGCATATAATAGTATTTTAAATTAAATTGTTATTTCTGTTATATAATTATATAATATATAATCATATTAATTAGGTGAAATATAGTACTAGAAGAAGAAGATGGGCTAGTCCATATGTCAAGGGTGAAGAAGGATAAGAATTCTCTGCTAGTACCTTTAAATTTCAGGAGAAAGTGAAAAAGGCTTTTAACATGTTAGATGAATCCATAGATAAGGATAGCATGAGTTGGGCAGACATTGATGAATTGGGATCTGTATCCTAGAAAAGAACAATCAAATTGTTGATATCATATATCTACTGGATTATACATGACTTCATATGACTTCATATGACTTCATATGTGAGTGTGTATATGGTGTCTGCAATTTTAAGCTTTAACAACTTACAACATAGAATATATCTATCTCTAAATAGATATTACATTATTTTAGATATGTAATAAATAAATGTATAGTATAGTTAATAAAATGACCTCCATTCACATAGAAGAAAAAAAACTCTTGCTTTTCTTCCTTCTTTTGTTTCTCTGTCTTTGTCTCTGTCCCAGTTCCTCTATCTCTGTCCCTATTTCATTTCCTGTCTCTTTTTGTCTCTGTCTTTCTTCTCATATCTCCCTTCCTTTGAAAGATAATCTTATCAGAAAGTAGATGGGTTTAGAAACCATATAGGAAGGAGAGAGAGAGAGAAAGAGAGAGAGAGAGAGAGAGAGAGAGAGAGAGAGAGAGAGAGAGAGAGAGAGAGAGAGAGAGAGAAAGAAAGAAAGA
>NC_058132.1:455305507-455335534 GCF_016433145.1 Gracilinanus agilis
AGGAAGGAAGGAAGGAAGGAAGGAAGGAAGGAAGGAAGGAAGGAAGGAAGGAAGGGAGAGAGAAAGGGAGAGAGAATGAAAGAGGGAGAAAAGAAGGGAAAAAAAGAAAGAAACAGAGAATGAAAAATGGAAGTAGTGGAGAGTAGAGAAATTTCTGGTACATGAACTCAAACTAATAGGTACCTCCTGGGTTAATGAAAACCGTCATGGACTTTGTGTGCTTGTTTTTGATTCATACTTGTGACTTTGTTGTTATGGGGAATTTCCCAGTGAAGAAATATGTACCAGTGCTTTCTAATCTTACTCTCCAACCCTACAAAAATATCTAATAGGTTATAGGACAAAATAATTGCACATGTAGATTACAAAACTTAAATTTTAAATTTAAATTTGTAACGAATGCTTATAGACATTTTCAAAACATTGCCATTCTTAGCACTCTTTGTCCCCCTTTGTGTCATATTGACAACATCATTGCAGAAGTGAGCTAGGGCTACATGGGAATGAGGGCCATTCTGTATTTTATCAGTTTGATGAGTCATTATAGCCAGAAATTTCATCATTTGGCAAGCAGTGTTTTGGAAATGAGCTACTCATCATGTTGCTAAGTTGGTCCCAAGATAGCAAATAGTCTAATGTGGGGTTGGTACTAAAAGCCTTTCCAGTTTGAGATGGAAGGCAGATTGGCTGACATAGCCTTTGGTTATATAGGATTTTCTTAGTACTACTGATTATTTAAGATTATTTCTGTACCACAAGGAGGCACTAGAATAGAGTTTTTAATGAAGTTCTATGCATGAAAGTTAAATATAGGGCAAATGACATTATGAAGTAATGGATAAGTGGTGCAGCTAATATTCTGTGGTCAGAGAAGAAAATTACTGTGGAATAGAGTGTCTAATATATACGCAGATTTTCTAAAATTGCTTTATCTTTTTATGGTGTGTTTAGAATCAGAGAATTTCTGAAATGGAAGGGACCTTATGTATAATCAAGAACCTCATTTTCCAGATGAGTAAACACTGACCTAGAGAGGATGAGTGACTTACCCAAGGAAACACAAATACTTAGTAGCTAAGCTGAACTTAGAAACTAGGTCTTTGAAGGTCAATGGTGCTTCTACTATACCACAAGTCATACACTTGTATTCTCTCTAACCCCCAAATGTCACTTACTTGGATTGACATTTGGTGGAGACAGAGCCAAGTTCACAGGCTCAGTCTGAGAAGAGGTGGATTCTGACTTTACAGGTGCCATACCCAGGGGGTGGGGGTGGGGGATTAGGGTGGTGGTAATTGAAATAATTTCAGGTTCTTTCTAGTTTAAAAAGCCAGTCTTTCCCAACATAGGTTTATGTTGTGTCTAGACTGTCATGCAATTAAAGAGGGGAAAAGAATGAAAAGTTAAAAAAAGATACTTTAAATTTCCAAAGTGACATGACAGAAGGAAGAGCAAAAATCAATGAAAAGAAAATGTTATTTTTCACTCTGCCATTCAGAGGTATACCACCAATCAGCATGGGAACTTTGCCCTGCTCCATTTCTGACCTGGGAAAGTTAACATCTCCTTAGACAGCCTTGTAGGTCCTCCTCTTCCCATCCCATATTGGTATTGGACTTTGGGCTGATATCCAATTGCCTTTAGCTCTCTGTAGCTCAGAACTCAAGCAATCTGCTAGCCTCAGCCTAGCTCAATGATGATGAACCTATGGCATGGGTACCAAAGATGACATGCACCTTTGTGGGCATACACCTGCCCTCCCCCTATCCCCAGAGTTTGTTACTAGAAAAACAGAGGGGCTCAGGTGGAGCTGCTCCCCTCCCCTTCTCCACTACACCTGAAGACATTTTTTCACATCCATTGCCCCTCTGCAGAGCAGCCCAATGGAAGCACACAGGGGGTAAGGTGGGTGGCTCACAGGAAGCAGAGCTGGAGGGGAGCAGAGCACTCAGATCCCTCCCCTCCCCCTCTCTACATTCACTGAGGACATTCCTCACTTCACCCACCTCTCTGCCCAGAAGTCCAATGGGAGCACTTTCTCCTTCTCCTCAGGGGAGTAAAGAGGGGGCAGGATGCAACCAGCACTTGATGGGGGGAGAGGCAAGGCACTTGGTCTGGGGGGTGGGGCCCGGCACTCTGTCTCTAAAAGGTTTACCATCCCTGGCCTAGCTGGTATCAGGAATTATAGGAGCCACCATATCCAGCTACCCTATCACTTTTCATAGCATAATAGATTTAGAGCTGGGAGTGATTTTGGAGGTCATTTGCTTAGGCCGGGAGGGATTAAGAGTCTAAAGCCACATAGGTGGATAGTAGAACTTGTCAAGTATGAGATGTTGGAAATGTTAAGACTTTTCTCAACCATGTGTTCAGAGCAATTGTGATTATACAACTAAATTTTAGTTTAATATAGTCCATAAAGCAGCAGAAAAAGGGATCACGTGGACCCAAAGTGCCATTCTATCATCTGATGGCTAAAGAATGAGCTATATGTAATAACAAACTATAGCTAATTAAATCTCCAGAGGTAAGAATGATGGACTATCTGTCCACTAACTATATCCTCTGGAGCAATTCCTCCATCCACTGCTGATTATCTGCTAAGCATTATGAAAATAACATAATAAATAGATAGATAAAAATGTTTATTAAGTGCCTCCTGCTATGTGTCAAGCACGATGATAAAACATAATAAACAAATAAACATTTAATTTCCTGCTGTGTCTGAAGCTCTATGACATCATAAAAAATAAATAAACATTTAAGTGCCTAGGATGTGCCAAGCACTATGATAATAACAGAATAAATAAATGAAAAAATATTTAACGACCTACTATGTGCCAAGATCTGTGATACTAACATAATAAGTAAATATTCATTAAAAGCCTACTATGTGCCAAGCACTCCGTTAACATAAATAAATGAAAAAAATTGATTAAGTGCCTATATGCTAAGCACTGATAACACACAGTAAATAAACATTTATTAAGTGCCTCCTATGTACCAAGCAACTGAAATATAATCCATACTCTTAAACTATTCATATTCTAGTGTAGTTGGTACATAAATCCATTTGGTTTCAGGACAGATATAAAAGCTTAGAAATGCTAAGAGGGCAATGATAGAATGGCTACCAAGGAAGGCTCTGAGATGCATAAGTATAGAAGTATAGAAGATAGTTGTGCTCTGGAGTCTGCAGTATAGAGGTAGAGCCAATAGAAGGGGCTGAAGGACCCCCAGATGTAGCACCATAGCAGGTGGCAAGGTCTGGTGGTCTTTCATCTCACCAGAAGGATTCATCTTAAAAAACATTTATGACCTGATTTGATTCCTTGTCATGAGCCTTATATCTTATTTTAACCAGATGCTTTTACTCTGATTTTACTTGTCATCTGGTTTTCTTTTTCTTAAAGAGTCCCTGGGTTGTGTCCCAAGAACTATGGCTTTGAATAGATGCTATATCCAAACAGCACTTGAAACCTGGAAAGCAGCAAGAGACCTCAGAGGCATTTGGGAATCAGTAGGAAAGTTTATGTTTACAAATTGCATTGTTTAGTCATTTTTCAGTTGTGTTGAACTCTTTGTGACCTGTTTTGGGGTTTTCTTGGTAAAGATACTAGAATGGTTTGCCATTTCCTTTTCCAGGTCATTTTTCAGATAAGGAAACTGAGGTAGATAGAGAGCTCAGTGACTTGCCCAAGGTCACATAACTAGTAAGTGTCTGAGCCCATATTTGAACCCAGGAAGATGCTTCCTGATTCCAGTCCCAGCATTCCATCTATACTGCCAGCTAGATACCAATAGAGCAGTGGTTCCCAAACTTTTTTGGCCTACCGCCCTCTTTCCAGAAAAAATATTACTTAACACCCCCTGACACATACTATCACTGCCCCCTTACAGTTATTCACTGCCCCCAAATGCACCTGTGGCCATCACCGCTCCCCTGGATCACTGCAGCACCACCAGGGGCGGCGGCGCCCACTTTGGGAATCACTGCAATAGAGCCAGAAAATTAGATTACCTAAAGAAATTCAAAAAAAATCCATGGTGTGCTGGAGCCAGCTTGAGTCAGTTGGGAGAACTGGATTATTTTCAGTGTGCATATTTATACCTTAAGCCTAGCAAATATTACAAATATGGGCTTAAATAAACAAACATTACACACCCTGTCCTAGTTTGTTGTGTTGTTATATGGCCAGTCTTAAGGAAGTGTTTGAGAAAGTGACAATATTGCAGATTAAACTTTAAAATGTAAAATGCAAAAAAACCCCAACAAACCCAACTCTTCTATATATACTCTCCCTCTCCCCAAGCTGGTTGTTAAACATTTACCAGTAAGCTCTTGAGCTAAATGTAAATGTGGCACACAGACTTTCCTTGGAAAGGGAAATAGAGGTTTTATCTTATGGTCAAAAGCAAAGGGAAATATCACTTAGTTCACCTTTCACTGTACAAGATGAGCAAAGTAAATAGAACATCATGAAGACATTTATAGCTTATCCATCAGTTCATATTGAGGGGGAATGAAAAAGAACTATACCCATTTTATGAAGAACTTGACAATATCCTCCAAATTAAGTTAATATTTACTTAGATACATTTGACTACAATGCAAAGTTGGAAATACAGGAATGAATCCAAACATGTTGGAAAATAATATTCTGAATTAGCAGGAGTGAAAGTAGACAAAGGAGTGTAGAGTACATAACATGGTACCATAGAAAGAAAGCTCTCTCTGGAGTCAGTGGATCTGAGTTCAAATACCAGTTCAGTCATTTACTACCTGTGGGACTTTAGGAAAGTCATTTACCTCTAGAGGTCCATTTTCCTCATGTGTAAAATGAAGGGGTTGCAGTATGGGGTCTCTCCCAACTCTAAATCTACCATCCTGTGACTACTTAAAAGCCTCATGCCTGTAGATCATGAATAATTTCTTCATGCTAGAAGATGCTCGATATGGAAAACAGCAAATGACATAGGCGAAAAAAAAAATGAAATTGATTGTCTCTTAATGGACAGGAAATGACAGGTTATTGATATGGGAGTCATTTCAGCTGTGAGCAGTTGGATCATTGATGAGTTGTTAGAGCAAAGGTCAAAATCAATACCATATTAGAGGGGAAAATGATAAATATAAAAAGATGATACTGTATTCAATCATGTCAACTCTAATTGGCCCTGTTTTTAAAAGCTCTATGCTTTGGAAAAATGTTAGAACTTGTTGTTTTATATGATTCTATCTTTCATCTAGAATCAGTAGTTCCCAAACTTTTTTGGCCTACCGCCCCCTTTCCTGAAAAAAATATTACTTAGCCCCCTGGAAATTAATTTTTTTTAAATTTTAATAGTAATTCATAGGAAAGATAAGTGCACCTGTGGCCATCACTATCCCCCTGGATCGCTGTAGCATCCACCAGGGGGCAGTGGCACCCACTTTGGGAATCACTGATCTAGATGTATTTTCACTACTTGTGTACCTCATTCAAATTATAAAGATATTAAGAAAAAGTATTTTGAAGTAGAATTCACTCAAGGTACATTTTTAAAAGCTTGTTGCTTTTAGTTATTCTTGTGATTTAAAAAAGTATATTTCAGTGAATATTTAAACATTGATCTAATTTATTCTCAAAATGGTCTTCTACTGTTTCTGCATTTCGCTATTGTAAATAATCATTTTTAGATTAAAAAAAACTTTTAAGGAGAAATGTCGGATCTGTAAATGCTATTTAAAAATGTTACTTTTATAATAAAAGAAAAAGTAAATTTTAAAAAAACACCCCCAGAAACAACAAAAAAAAATTTATGAGATTTTTTTTTCAAAATGTTCACAACATTTAGAAATTTCTGGTATAATAAAGGGTAAGCAACAGAAATGAAGTTTAAGGATGTGCCAAGGATATATACATTCAGACTTATAAAGGATGAGTCCCTTTCTAATAAGGGTAGATCATTTCACACATTGTACAACACTGAAAACTTTGAGTAAGCTCAGGTATAAGGCTTTGGGTGGTTCATTCGTATATGAAAAGGTCAGGAAGTGAATGAAAAATTTTTAACCGTTACTTACCATCTTAGTGACAAATCTCAAGGCAGAAGGGCAAGGGTGAAGTGAACAGGCTAAGTGACTTGCCCAGGGTCACCTAGCTAGAAAGTGTCTGTGGCCAGATTTCAACCCAAGTCCTCTGGACTCCAGGTCTGGTGCTCTATCCACTGTGCTACCTAGCTTCCCCTGAAATGAATGAATTTATAAATGAAAAAACATTTAGCACTTAGCATATGCCAAGTACTATGATTAACTGATGAATAGAAAAAGCAAGCATAGCCTCTGCTCTGAATGAGATCACAATGGAATTGGAGGAGGTAGCACTTAAAAAAGAGGACAGTTAGGTAGTCATCACAGTGAATAGAGTGCTAGGGTCTGAAGTCAAGAAGCCTCATCTTCCTGAGTTCAAATCTAGCTTTAGCCATTTACTAGCTGTGTAACCCTGGGCAAGTCAACTTACCCCTTTGCCTCAGTTTTGACATCTGTAAAATGAACCGGAGAAGGAAATGGCAAACCACTCTAGTATCTTTGCCAAGAAAACCCCAAATGGGATCACAAAGAGTTAAACACAACTTAAAAAAATGAACAAAAAATGATTAAAAGAAGTTTTAGATGAATGGAAGATAGACAGGCCTGAAAGTACCAACGGTTCTAAGGGTATTGTTTCAAGGTAGCTGGCAAAATCTAGAACTCCTTAGGTTGCATCAGTAGCCCATATGGCAGTGCCAGAGATCTGCAAGGTATAAAGGCAGGGCAGATGGTAAAGATGGTCCTCAGTTTCACAATAATAATAATAATAATAATAATAGCAGTTAACATCAATATAGTGTTTTGAAAGTAGGTGCCATTATTATCCTCATTTTACTAATGAAAAAACTGAGGCAAAGGTGAAGTGACTTGCCCAGGGTCAAATAGCTAATATGTGTCTGAGGCTAAATGTGAACTCAGTACTGCCAATCCATACCAACTCCTCTATTTACTGTGCCCCTTAGCTGACCCTCTGTAGGGCCCAGAAATTCCTTAATCTGGACTAAAGCATGGATTTTCTATTCTGCTACTCCTGCCTCTATATTAGACCCGCATTGTGGAGAAGGGTAAACTTTGCACTGATCGCCAAAGAGCCATAAGAAATGAGCATGGTAAGAAGTTAAGGGCAGTAACATAATTTTAAAAACTGAACCCTAAAGCAAAAGATCTTTTTTTCTTCTTCTCCAGACTGCAAAATAAATGAACTTAATATAGTAAATGAGGTGGGTGCCCTGCCACCTCCATCCCTGGATAGTATTTATTTCTTTGGCTCTGACATTTGCAACCCACTACAGTCAGCCAAGTTTTTTACTTTGGGGGCCAATGATCAATAGTTTTTGTTCCCTCTCGTAATGTATGCTTCTACTAAATTTGAATAATGGAGCATTCAGATCCCTTGATTATTCTATATGAGTTCTCTACTAAAGGTCAGAGCTTAGAGAACCATAATACCATTTGTAGCTCTACACTCTCAGACAGGAGGTGGTGATGAAGCTTAGGTAAGCCCCATTTACCATTGGTCTTCTTATATTCCTCTGATGACTACTCTAGAAAATTATTTGACCTATATCAGTGGCTACATCTGGTGTGTCCAGCTTAACTCAGTATCTTTAATCTTTATCACATATACTGTACTGAGATAGTAGAACAAGTCTCAGGCTATCATGACATCCCTTTTAAATTTAAAATATGGATAGGTGTGTTGTTAAGATAAGAAAAAGAGCAGCCAAATTGAATTATAATGAATGTGCTGATAGTAGTGCAATTACTTCCCACTCCTCAGTTAAGAACTGACATGAAGATAATGATTCCATCAGTTCCAGTGCAAGAGCAATAAAATGAGAAATGATCAACAGAAACAGACATTGTCTCTTAGCTCAGGCCAGGGTAGTTCCTTTTCAAATATCAGCTATTCCATCTGATGACCTAGTATGTGATGAGAAAGCAGACAATTCTGAGAAGGGTTTTTTTTTTCTTATATCTTTTCAATGTGCTACCATAATGACAAAGTATGTCCTTGAAATGCTACTTCTCTACATAATCATATAAAAATGACTTAATTGTGACCTTGCACAATGTTGAACAATAAAAAACGGTGTATTCGCTAAATGGAAAAATGATCTCAATAATTGTTGATGACACTACTGACTGTGAACAGTATGAACAGATGTCGCTTGTCATGTGGTAGTTTGACAAAGAAAAACTAGTTCACTTGAACATTTCGTGTCTGCTTAGAAAGTATGAACAATTTCTGCTTTATATTCTTTTGACCAGTTAAAAGATGTCCTTGGAATTCCTAAAGTTAACTCATCATCAAGAATGCCACTTTGTTTTCCTGGTGCATCTACTACCAGGGGAGTTTAAGTGAGATCTAAATAGTGAAATTATTCTATGTAGTTGCATTATTTATTTTTTTAAACCCCATCCTAGTTGATGCATCCATTTCAAGCATACATCAAAACAGAACTGACTTTGATTTTTCTGGTTTTATTCAGGGTTTTTGTGCCTTTGTGAAGAGGAATTTTATGTAACCTTTGGAGACTTTGAAGTTTAAGTCAAATACCAGATGAGTATTGTAAAATTGGAATTTGGCAGATGCCATCTAAAAGTATATATATATATATATATATATTTTCTATGGACATGTGAGAGACTTTGAAACTACATTTCCCATGATTCCTCATGACAAACAGGAAATATGATGATGTAAGAGAGGGGTTAAATCTCAGGGGTGAGGAGGAAGTCGCTCTCTTGGCTAGCAGGCAGGGGAAGAGAGGAGAGGTAACAATAATGGCAGAGGCGACAGTTTTGAATTCTTGAAAGCTTGTGGTCTAATGATTTTATCCCTATCAGCATGGCTTTAATTAAAATATAAATTTATATTATTATTATATCACTCTTTATCATTTTTAATCGTAACAGTATATAGAGTAAAAGCAATGGCCCCCATAAAACAAACATTGCTTTTACTCTGTGATGATCTGGTATTTGACTTGTTTTTTGTTTTGTTTTTATCCTGGATCTTCCTGGGTCTCTGAGTCTGGTAGTACAATGGCTATTCACAGGCCAAATCTCAGGATGGATCAGCATATGATCTTTGGTTTGCTCTATATTGCCCCTTCATAAGCAACCTGGTCCTCCCACCCTCCCATCTTCTCTTGTGCTTGGGGGCTAGCCATACTGATGATAAACTTAGTGTGGCTACCTAATTAGATTAGTTCACTCCAGCTTAGAACTCCTGAACTCAAGATTCTTCAACCTCTGTCTTCCAACTGACTAGAATTATATTCATGTGCCAGGTACCTGGCTCCTGAATATTTCAAATCTCATTTTGTTAACATTGTGAAAAATGTATGCAGAGAATGATGTAGAGTATTTAAGAAGAGACTAATGCCCACTCATCTTGATGATATATTTAAATTTCAGTCTTGTTTTGATACAAAAGTGAGACAGGAGAGAATAACTTCATTTTATCCACTCCTAGACTCAATCTAGATTTTAGCAGTGGGCTGTGGTTTGAACAGTGCATTTGTAAACTGTGATTGCAATGAGAAAACATCTACACATAGATATAACAATTGAAATCTCTAGAGGCTATAGTTCTTAATTTTTAAAATTAGTTCACTAATAGACTGCTCAAGAAAATCTTAACTAGTAGTGGACTCCCTTTACAATCTATATGGATGCCAAGGAACTCTAAGTTGGGCAATAGCCTATGAATTCAGTTAAAAACTGGGCCAAATGAGAGCAGCTGGGCAAGAAAACACAGCCAAAAGAAGTGAGCAAATTCCTGTGGTATGAGTCAATATAAAACTATTGTGATGTCATTATTCAGTCAACTCCTAGACCTCAACAGCCACTGGGAAGGTAAACTTAGAGACCCCAACTTCTCCTTCACAGGAAGGGGAATATCCTTGCTGAAACCAGGAAAACTGCAACACATTCTGCCACATGGCTGGTCACTGTATTGATTTCATTACCCAATCTCTCAAGCTGATCAAGTGCTGCTTGCCCCCCTAAATCTTGTTATTCCTTATAAAGATTACACCCAACCCAGTTTCATACCCTAGAACTGTTTGTACTTTAAAATCAAATTGTTTTTCATGAGGCTCCAAAAAGAACATTATTTCCCAATTCAAAATTAATTTTCCACATAGGCATTGGTAAGAATGATATGATAATCATTTCTACAAATTTTAAGTGTCTTTGGATGAGTTAGAGTTATGATGGATCTTTCCTTAAATTAGACATATGAACACCATCAGAGAGTGGCTTGATTGGCTAAAGGAATCAGATTGTTTTCACAAATCCTAGACCTTTTGAAATGCAATTTTTTATAGTTTTAACCTGCTACAAGTTATTCAAGTGAAAGCCTTTTTGAAACTATAATGTGTAAAAAGCAAACAAAAAACCCCACCTAAGCAAGATGTCACCACAGTGTCTCAATTCAGTCTTGATCTTATGCATTGAATAGGAATTGGCTTAATTATTTAATTATAATGAAGTAATTAAAGATTTTAAATCCAAAACTTTGGGGAATTGATGCCTCATGTTTTACAGGAATGTGAAGGAAAAAAATATTGGGGAGTAAGAGTGGGATTAGTTTTTATTTTCCTTTCATGAGAGTGAAAATTGCTTGCTTGAGAGATAATCCATATCTTCAGGATTATTTCAGCTCTTTTATAAGTCTCACAGTGGAGCCCAGCCAGCCTAATGAGGTTGATTCCCCCCCCCCCTTGACCCTTGCCCTAAATCAATCATATTTAGATTAGGGCAATAAATTTGATTCCAAACATGTTGCTAGGTCCCAGTGCAGGCTCATTCCTGTTACCAGAAGTTTGATTAAGTAAGGCTTGAAGAGATGGAGATTATTTTTTCCTGGATACCTATGTTTAAAAATTATTAGTTTCCCCACACAGAAGAGAAGTAGAAATTAAGGAATGTTTGAGATTTGGAGGATGATGGTGGTGAGAGGTTATTTTTGGTTGAAAGGCTTAGGAAAGTTTTTTTTGTTTGTTTGTTTTATGTGGTAGCATTTGAATTTAGCTTTAAGAAATGGTTAGGAGTTCAAAAGATAAGTAGGATAAATTGGAATATTCTAGACATAAGGAATTTCTTGAGAAAATTTATGGAAACATAAAAAAAAGCCTGGAACATATAGTGGGATTATCTAGGAGGTCTTTATATGTGTTTAATTTTAATGATGACTCACATTTGAGTAATACTTAAAGATTTACATTACAAATCACTGACTATAACTCTTTCTGATAAGTAGTATGTTATCACTCCCATTTTATAGATAATGGGTCACCTTAATAAATATTTCATAAATCAAAAATTGTAAAGCACAAATAGGAATAAAATTCTTTTTATTCTCCCTCTACAAAGATACAGAAATTTCTTTAGAGTGGTATTTTTGGAAAGCAAATATTTTCAAGAACATTTTACTTCATACTTTTTTTACTTCTAAAAATAAATGATATATAGCAATAAAATAAAGAGTTGGAAGTTAAACCCAACCATTTGGGAATACAAGAGATAGATAAAAAAGATCTCATCAGGTCAAGTGGGGGTGGGAAACTTTAAGTATATTAATTTGAAACTAGGAACTGCTGCTATTTGTTATTCATTTATTCAATCAATTAATAAACATTTATTAAGAACCCTCTATGTGCCAGGCACTGTGCTAAGCAATGGGGATACAAAAAGAAGCAAAAGACAGTCCAAGAACCCAAAGGGCTTACAATCTAATAGAAAAGACAAGTAAATGTAAATATACAAAATGAGTTACAAATGGGATAAACAGAAAATAATCAACAGAGGGAAGGTACCAGAATTAAGAAGCTTTGATGAAGGCTTCCAATAAAAGATGGGATTTTACCTGGGATTTAAAGGGAAGCAGGAAAGTTAGTAGTTAGAGCAAAGGAGGGAGAATGTTCCTGGAATAGGAGACAACCAGAGAAAATGGCTGGACTATTCTAGTTCTCACTGTCATTGAGGAGTTAAGGACCCAAGTAAGGCTACATTTTTCAGGGTTTGGGGTGTAGTGTGAAGGTTTGGGGATGTCTTTCTCTAATGCTTTTAGCAGGAATTCCCATTTCCTACTAGATCAGATATTTGTTGCCTGAAGGGGTTTCTGGGTTCTCTTGACCTCACCTTAATGGCAACATTCAGATTCAGTATTTTTTATTCATTTTCTAATTTTTAAAAGTCAATACCTTGCTTTAAAAAGATTAGGGTAGAGGGGCAGCTGGGTAGCTCAGTGGAGTGAGAGTCAGGCCTAGAGACAGGAGGTCCTAGGTTCAAACCCCGCCTCAGCCACTTCCCAGCTTTGTGACCCTGGGCAAGTCACTTGACCCCCATTGCCTACCCTTACCAATCTTCCATTTATAAGACAATACACCGAAGTACAAGGGTTTAAAAAAAAAAAAAAGATTAGGGTAGAGCCTCTGAAATCTGACAGAGTGCCTTGTTTTCATTACCAATGTACTAGATGATGAATGGATAATGACCTTTATGAAGACAAAATCAAAAAGAATGGCTGGATGTGGTCAAATACATATAGAAGAAATGTACAGTGTGATTATAAAGCCATTCAAAAATCATTTACAAGATATCTCATAGAAAAGGATATTTGTAAAACAGAAAAGAATATGATTATAATTTTAAAAAGTTAATATGATAAAGAAATTGTTAGCAACTATCAAATCAGATTCCAAACTACATTCGTGTCTATAAAATCTTAATGGAAACAGTGTTGCATGGTGGATGGAAGGCCAGCTGGACTTGGAGTCAGCAAAACCTGCATTTAAATCCTTTTTTCTCATACTTCCCTCAGCATGCCTCTGGGACCTCAATGTTGATGTAGAGGATTCCTAACTTGAGAGTTCCCCACAGGGTTTACAGATCTTTTGTCCACAAAAGTATTTTGAGAATAGTCTATGAATATATGCATTGAAAATATGAAAATAGATTAGGATGACTTTCACAGAAGGAATTTCTACAATAGGCAAGAGTTGTAGAGAATATGGTCCCTTTTTTTGTTTGTTTCCTGATTGCTAGAAATTAAAAACAAAAACAATGCAATAATTAACTCAGTAGAGCCTCAAAGGTCCTTCTTAAGTTAGGTTTCCAAGCATGGTCTAAAATCATGCAGTCTTCTATAGGATTTCACCAGGAAGGTAGTTTTTAGTCATTTAGGCACTAAATGGAAACAATAAATGAAGCATAAAAGGGAGTGATGTTATTCAGTATTATCAAATTTCTAGCAAAATTCCAGAATACTTGTTCTTACTAGTGGTCTTATCTTAATCTTCATCCTTCTAGTCCTCTGTAGGTTTTAATACCACCAATGACAAATGACCACATTCTACTGAATATCCTCTCATCTTCAGGCTTTCATGACATTTTCTACCATTCTTCAGTGTCTTATAGGATGAAATTAGACTTAATAGACATCTCTATCTCTGGCAGAAAAAATACTGAAGTTGAAAACACAGATTCTATTTTATACTACTTGAGTCTAAGTATTCTGAAACTTTGCTATTTATTTGATCTTGGGCTTCAGTTTCCTCATAAGTTGAGGGGGTTGACCTAAATAACCTCTATGGTTTCTTTTTTAAGCTTTACATCTATGATCCTACCAAATGCAACTCAACATAAGGAGAGTATGTAAATTAATGATTGTGTTTAGTGTGTGTAGCAAAAAAAGAATCGTGGAACTCAGTGAACTACAAAGAATAGATAATACATGGAACACGCAAGAAATCCAGACTATTGCCATCTTGAAATGATAGTTATTAATAATTTTTGTCCTTTTTAATAATTTATTACAACTTCCTTAATATAAAAACAAATCTAAACAATAAAATAATATAGATATTTCTAACTTATTTATTGTTCAGTCATTTTATAGTCATTTCTGACCCTTTGTGAGCCCATTTGAGATTTCCTTAGCAAAGATACTGAAATGATTTGCTATGATTTGCTATTGACTTTTCTAGCTCATTTTACAGATGAGGAAACTGAGGCCATCATGGTAAGATGATTTGCCCAGAGTCACATAGCGAGTAAGTGCCTGAGAATAGGTTTGAACTCGGGAAGATAAGTCTTGCTGACTTCTGTTCTGGCACTCTGGTTACTGTTGCCACCAAACTTATACAAATAGCAGTGGTGATAATAATAATGATGCATTAGGAAGACTTATTTTTGGTGAAATTTCTCAAAATATGGAGTCTTTGATGACACTGCTACACATAACTCTATTCCAGTTATTTATATGTATACTTTTTGGTTCCTTAATCTCTTCTTCCTACTATGCCAAGCCCCCTCCATTGAGCAAATTAAAAAACAAAAACAAAAAATAAATTTCTCAGTACATACATGCATAATCCAGCAAAACAAACTCCAGCATTGGCTGTGTCCAAATATATATGTGTGTGTGTGTGTGTGTATGTATATATATATATATATATATATATATATATATTTCTGCATTTTAAATTAATCACCTCTCTATCAGGAGATTAAGTGACATATTTCTTTTCATTCTTTTGGACTCTTGGTACTTCATTGTCTTGGTCAGATTTGCAAAGTCTTTCAGAATTGTTTTCCTCCAAAATGTTAGCATTTTAGAGATGGCTATCCTAATTCTGTTCACTTTGTTCTGCATCAGTTTCCTTCCCAGTTTCCTCTAGAATTTTGACATTTCTTGTAGCACAATAACAGTCCATTTCATTTTTCTATCACAATTTTTTCTCTAGTAGAATAACATTCCCTTAATTTCCAATTTGGGGACCCACAAAAAATCTCTGGCAAATATTTTTGTACATACAGGTCATTTTTCTCTTTCTTTTATTTCTTTTGGGTACATGCCTAGTAGTGGTCTATCTGAATTCAAGGGGATTATTCCTGTTTTTCATTTGTCATTATCTTCTTTTATCACCTTTGCCAGTCTGAAATATGTGAAGTGAAACCTCAAAATTGCTTTAATTTGCATTTCTCTAATTACTAATGATTTAGAGCATTTAACTTTTAAAACCTATACCAGGGAAACTTCCAGCAAAGTCCCTCCCACCTCATGCCCCTTGCTACCTGTTTATTAGATTTATTTTTAAAAACCTTTGCATTTTGCACAATTAACATCGTTCATTTTATCTTGTTTATTGTTTGCTTAGACATGAAGTCTTCCTCTATCTGACTTCTAAAAGGTAATTTCTTCTCTGTTCTTATGATAATTGATTTTTTTAAGGACTGTATTATTCCCATATCTACATCCTGTATTAGAGGCTCCAATTAATCTGTTGGTTTTACATTTCCTTTCTTCTTAGAAACTCCAAGTAATGTTCCCTTAAAAAAACTTGCTTAATAGATAAGGAAGATACTGATGCTCTTCCTGCTACCTATGAGAGTGGGAAGGGGTTGAGAGTTTTGATGGACCACCTCTCAATTAGCTAGTCACTAGTCAGAGATGTCATAGGATGCTGAAGGGAGGGGCTGGATAATGAGCTCCCCAAAACTACCTGTGGCAGAGGATTATAGAGTCTTTGATTACTGAGATAATCATTTGACCAGCTTAATTTGTCTTGAACAGTCAATTAATAAATTAAATACCCAGAAATATAGCCTCTCAAAATGTCAATCATCCCAGCCCTCTCATTTGTTTATGAAGCGATCATTTATATCTACATCATATTATTCCTGTCTGCAATGTGCCAAGACTGTCTGTCTATTCCAAGGACTTGGAGGGTCTGTTCATTTGGAATAAAAAATAAACTACACAAGTATATAAGGTCGTCTACTATGTCTCTATTAGTATACCTTATCATTTTTATGATTATCAATTAGTTATGTGATATCAAGAAAGGTTCTCATGTTTTGATTTGCAATTATGTTACTTGAATACCTTAATGACAGATTGTTCACAAAAGAATGTTTCATAAATTGCATTTGAGAACTTACATCCACTTTTGTCTCTCTTGATTTGGTTGCTTGTTTTATGTAATTTCCAAGTGTTCTACATTTATTATTTTATTGATTTCTACTTCAAAAAATTAGTTAAATCACCCAACAATTTTTATTACCTGCTATGAATGGACGCAAGATTTTCTTCTAATAATATCATTTTTAAGATCTGATTATATATTTTGTTCATGTAATAGAATTCGAGGAAAGAAATCGATTTCTAAAAAAATTTAGTTTACAACACAATCCAGATTTGCTGAATTTTCAATGAAGTTTATTTGACAAGCCAATAAAAAGAAGTTTTCATCCTGGTTAGCTCTGAAATCAGCATTTCTCCCCTAGTTTCACTAAGTAATGCTTAATGTGAATGTTTATATTAAGCCAGGATGTCAGATCATTTAAATTTAATGGAATGAGGATTTCCATCACTATTGAACCAGTCAATTATTGATCACCCTTATTTCCCATTACTGAACATTTAGAGGAAGTTTCTTGTCTTTTAGAGTTCTACTTGTGAGAAAAGCATGTGTGCTGAGTTTTTTAGTTATTTTAAGTCCATACCCTGCAAATGGTTTCCTCCTTTTCATTGACAATTTTTGCATTTTTATGGTTAACTATGTCTGTCATTACAACTCAAAGATTGCTTACTCCTTCAATTTCTTCACTGCTTAAATTTGGTGCTATACGGGTTTTTTATGCTATTTAAAACCCAACACAAAAATCTAGTTATATGAAAGACAAAAGGATACAATCAATATTATTTTTCTTTATTTGCTATTGCTTGAATCATTTAAACTTCAACAGATCTGACAGAATATCATCCCATCCACCATGAAATAGTACTTCCCCCCTTCCTCTGCTATTCAAATCAGCAGATGTTTATTATCTGCTATGAACATTATGCCCTCCTAAATACTAGAGAATATAAAGAAGTGGCAAAAGTAGATAGTCCCTGCCCTGAAATAGCTTACAATTTAGTTGAGAAATAGGAGATATACATGACAAATTTTTAAAAAGGAGAGCATGTTAAATACATAGGATTTCATCAGAAAGAATGAGAGATTTCAGGAGGAAGGAATCATTTCAAGGACAGAACTAGTATTATTTAAACTTGGCATTTCTCATGACATCTAGCCTGTACTCTATGCTAACTGTTTAACGCATGTATGTGGAATTAATGGCTGAACAAATGAATAATACTTGCAGAAGAAAATGCTATTTGTTGACTGAAAACAAGAAATAAGGTTTGCAATTTCTTGCATCTTCCAGTTTCCTGCCAACAATAGTGTAGTAAATCACTGAGAGAGCTTGATGATAAGCAGAAAAACGTAGATCAGCATTCTTTTTTAGATAAACATATTTGTTTAGATGAAAGTTATTTGAAGGGTAAAGGTCATCTGAATTGGAGACTCTGGGGAAATGGTGGCATGTTGGCAGCTAGAGGAACCCAGACCCCGGTAAACAACACATTGGGTTTTAGAAATACACTACTCTCCAAAGAAATAATGAAAATTGCTTGCAGATTCTCCCACCCATTCTTAAGTCACAGGTCTGACCGTGTTATCATTATACTCAATAAACTCCAGTTGCTAGTTATCACCTGCAGAATCAAATATAAATTCTCTGTTTGGCATTCAAAGCTCTCCAAAACTCCCCACCCATTACAGCTCACTAAATTTTCCAGCATTTTGTGATACAATGACATCAGCCTTCTTTCTGTTTCTGGAGCAAGACACTCCATCTTTCAGCTCTGGACATTTTCTGTTTTTCCACCATGTCTGGAATGTTTTGCTTCCTCATCTTTGCTTCTTGGCAGGCAGCTGGGTAGCTCAGTGGATTGAGTGCCAGGCCCAGAGATGGGAGGTCCTAGGTTAAAATCTGGCCTCAGACACTTCCCAGCTGTGTGACCCTGGGCAAGTCACTTGACCCCCATTGCCTACCTTTACCACTCTTCTGCCTTGGAGCCAATACACAGTATTGACTCCAAGATGGAAGGTAAGGGTTAAAAAAAAACAAAAAAACTATGGCGAAAATTTCTTAACCAAGTCACCAAAAAAAAAAAAAAAACCAAGTATTCAAGACAAAAAGAAAATAGGTTTATTGAAAGAGAGATCTAGGCTCATGATAAAACCAGTTTCTGGTTAGCACCCCAAAATTTCAAGCCTTGTGAGAGAACACCTTATATAGCACAATTTGAGCTAGAGATACATCAGAAATAAATTGAGTTTGACATATGGTTTGGCCTGTATCATTTGGCCCACACCATTTGACACAGGTCCTTTGACCCAAGACCTTTGGCCTACTGTGGTGAATACAGGGCATATAGCCCAGACCATGCATGCATACCATTCATTAGCTCTGTGCACCCTATGAATAAAGCCCATTCTCATTTTAGCTCAAGATCAAAAGCCATTAGACCTGTGCATTGTGTAGCCTAGGTCTAAGACATAGAACCATAACAGAACAAGATGTGAAATATACACAGGTTCGTTGGTCCAATGTAAACAAGGTCAAAAGTTAACTGAACAGAATATATGTAAAATATTACAGAATCATGGTGGGGGGTGGAATTTCACATTCATAAAATTCTACCTTCTACATGAAGTCTTTCTCAATTTCTAGTGTCTTCCTTCTAATTATTTCTATTTTATCTTGTGTGTGACTTGTCTGTTATGTAGTTGCTTTCATGTTTTCTTCTTAATAGACTAAAGTCCTTGAAAGTGGGAATTTCCTTGTCTTTAGCCTTCATTTTTCTTCTCAGTGCTTAGAATAATGAATGATAAATAGTAGGAACTTCTTATATGATTACCAATAAACTGATTCCAAGTCCAGCACACTATCTGTTGAGTCACTTAGCTTCCCTTGGTATCTTCTGCATATCTTCTAAAGAGCCTTCAAGTTCCCGACTGTGGCACTCTATATTCTCTCCCATGGCAATCTCTTTCACATCCCTGGCTCTAATGAACAGTTCTGTACTTATGATTTCCCAATCCATATTTGTGGCCCTGATCTTTTCCTGAACTCCAGGCCCACATTTGATGTCTCCTCCTGGAAATCTCTGCAACACATCAGATTTAAAAAGTTAAAAATGGAGTTCAGTCTCTTGTCTCTCCAAACTTGTCCCTCCTCTCGAATTCCTTATTTTAGATGCTATCTCTGGACTTAGGAGCATTCTGTTCTCCCAATTACCAACACCAAGCAGTTCTATTTGCTTCTTTCTTTACCCTGGCTCCAATGTTTAGTCAGGTGACCAACCCCGTGATTCTTCCCATATAATAGAATAGATTCTTAATCTGGATAGATTTTAAGGAGTGTGTGAACTTGAACAGGGAAAAAAATTTTGTCTTCATTTCAAGATAATTGGTTTCTTTTTTATCCCTATGATTTTCATTTTATTTATTTAAATACATGTATCTGAGGTGTCCCTAGGCTTCACCACACTCTCAAAATATAAATATTATATTTATATTTGTATATATTATATATATTTATATGTAATATAATAGTATAGTATAATACATTATTATTATTTATTATTATTATTATTCCTGTTGACTCCTTAGGAGCATAGGGCCGCAACCATCTCCCACCAACGGACTCTGTTCTGGGCAACTTCCCCCAGCTGGGCCCATGTCATTCCGACCGTTTTTGTTTCATTTTCAGCAGATCTTCGCCAGGTCTGTTTTGGTCTTCCAACTTTCCTCCTCCCTGAAGGGTTCCAGCATTATATGGTGATTTAATATATCATATAAATTATATGTAAATATCATATATATAAAGTTAAGAATGTCTTCTCTATGGGTTGAGTAGACATATTGAACCCACTTCAAGTACAGTGGTCTGACCATGAGTCAGAATGTGCTGGTGTTTTCTGGGTCTTAGCAAAGACCCAAATATCTGTGATGAAGTAATGAGGGCAGAGTCAAGGCCTCTAATTCCATCTCCTCTTTCAAAATGTCTACCAATGGGGGACTGGCAGGAGAGGCCCTAGGTTGAGCTGTCAGACCAACTAGAAAGAGGACACAATTACCTTTATAAACATGAGACAGGACTCATTCATGCTCTTTTCATTTAGAAGACCAGTGAAAGAGCCATTCTTTGTTAGGATATCCATCCATCTGTTAATAAACAATGTTTTTTCCAGAAAAAAGGAACTCCTATTCTACTATGTTTTTGGCTCTTAATTTGCTCCATTGCTAGTTTAAACTCAGGCCTTTTGTCTTCTAACTTATCTCTTTGGTCTTAATGTTTCCTTTCCCTATTGGAACCATCACATTTCTGTCAAAATAATTTTTCTAATGTATCTGAATTGCCATGTCAACCTCCAGTTCAAACATCTTTATTGGATCCTTATTGCATTATCTACAAGATGACATATAAACTCACTATTCAAGGCCCTTCAAAATCTAACTCCAATCCACTTTTTTATCTTAATTTCATGTTCCTTTCTTCATGTACTCGATAAAACCATCAACTGCTCTCTAACTCTTGCCCTCTCTTGCCTTTGTATATTTACACAAGACACTGATCCCCTTGCTCTTTCTCAGACAACACAATCCCTCTCCTAGCTTTTGGATGTTCTCTCTCCTCATCTCCACCTCTTGGCTTGCCTGGATTCTTTCAAATACCAGCTAAAATGCAATTTTCTACAATAAGCCTTTCCTAATCTTGCTTAATTTCAGTGTCTTCTCTCAGTTGGTTACTTCCAATTTATCCTCTGTAAAGCTTGTTTGTAAAGGCAGTCATTAGTTTTTACGTTTCTGTTGTATCACCTGCACTTAGAACCTGTTTGGCACTTAGTGGGCACCCAATAAACAGTTATTGAGTGACTCTTCTATATGTTTTGAATAGATGCTATACCTTAGTATGTTCAAATCCTTTTCTTATTTCAAATCCAAACTCAGATGCTATCTCCACCATGATGCCTTCTTTAGTCCATCTTTGCTGCAAGTAATCTCTCCCTCTTTATTTCTTAAAACATTTTCTGTAGGCTAGCAGTTTGGAACTGTTTTCTTGTGTTTTGAGCCCCTTAGGTCATCTGATGAAAATGGCAATCTGGGGGGCGGGGGGAGCAGCTGGGTAGCTCAGCAGATCAAGAGCCAGGCCTAGAGATGGGAGGTCCTAGGTTCAAATCTGGCCTCAGACACTTCTCAGCTGTGTGACCCTGGGCAAGTCACTTGACCCCCATTGCCTACCCTTACCACTCTTCTGCCTTGGAACCAATGCACAGTATTGATTCTAAGATGGAAAGTAAGGGTTTAAAAAAACAAAACAAACAACAAAACAAAACAAGAAGAAGAAGAAAAGGGCAATCTGGGAAAGGGGTCTATAGATCCTTTCTTAGAATAATGTCTTAAAATGTATAAAACAAAATACATAGGATTGTGTATTTCAGGAAGCCAAAAGTTAATGAAAATAAACATGCACACTTTTTCTCATCCACAATTCAAGGATCTTGGTTAAGAACTTTTGCTCTAGACCCTCCTCTTTGTTTTCATCACGTTATACCTTATATCATACTTATCAATTCCTACTCAAAATTTGGGAATCTGTGGGGAAAAGTATGTTATGATAACAATATTCCTTAAAATTTGTAACAGATGCTAACCTGGGGACGCCCTTCCATTGTCATTAATTACCACTTTAAGGAATTATTTCCCCTTTTTCTACCCAATTTACTTTCTTTAGACTGACTTGTGGCCATATAACTCACCAGAGTTTTGGAAATGAAGCTTCACAAGCTGTAAGCTATCAGTAAAACAGTATTGAACATACAGTTTCTCATTCTCCTTCTGTTTATCTGGAAAAAATGGATTCTCACACGTTTTATAAATATGTCAACCTAGCTGAAACTGTCACTAGTTACAAGCATGAAGGCCTCAATGAAATCAAAATTACATGGTGCAGTTGCTGCAGATTTATCGTGTATCATGCCATCTATAAAGGAAAGATATTTAAGTAAAAGTAGTATATCAAAGCATAATTTTACTTTTTCCTAATTTTTTTCTCTTCATTAGATTCATTTCTATTTAAAAAAAAAACCTTATCTTGGAGGCAGCTGGGTAGCTCAGTGGATTGAGAACCAGACCTAGATACGGGAGGTCTTAGGTTCAAATCTGGCCTCAGACACTTCTCAGCTGTGTGACCCTGAGCAAGTCACTTAACCCCCATTGCCTAGCCCTTACCATTCTTCTGCCTTGGAACCAATACACAGTATTGACTCCAAGACAGAAGGTAAGGGTTTAAAAAAAAGAAAAACAAAAATACCCTTATCTTATGTTTTAGAATTGGTACTCAGTATCAGTTCTAAGGCAGAAGGAAGAATGTTAAAGGCTAGACAATTGGGGGTCAGTGACATAGCTAGGAAGTGTCTGAGTACAAATCTGAACTGAGGACTTCTTATCTCTAGACAGGGTTCTCTATCCACTGAGTCTCATAGCTGCCCAGAAACACAAAGTATTTCTTTAACTCCTTACCTTATGTCTTGGAACTGATATTCAGTATCAGTTGAAAAGCGAAGAGAATTAAAGGCTAGACAATTGGAATTAAGTGACTTGCTCTGGGATCACAGAACTAGGAAGTGTCTGAGGTCTGATTTGAACCCAGGACCTTCAGTCTCCAGGCACGGTTCCCTATCCACTGAGCCACCTAACTGATCATGGATTGATTTCTTATGCCCATACCCTTTTGCCAGGGTACTTACTTTAAGGCTTATCTTGACTACTGACAATGATTCAAGCTTTGGTAACAAAAAAAAATGCCTTTCTGTTACAAAAGTCTGACAAAGCACAGGTCTTTTTATTTTTGTTACATTTTTACTACTATGGAAAGTTGTTACCTATTGGGCAATTAGTATAACATGCAAAGAAAACACATCCTTCCACAGAATCTAGGCTATTTGGAATGCAAGGCCATCCTATGCGGATAAGGGGATTGTCGCAGGGAGGCTGTAATAGAGTGATAGAAATGACAGCTGGCTGAGGCTGTGAAGAATTGACATTTCTATGAAAGAAAAGAGCATTTCTATGATGAATAGGTTGATTTTCATTCCAAGAAAAAACTTCTTTGATATAGTCAACTTAATGGGGACTTCACTGAGTAAAAAGGGATAGCCTGTGAGCATGGTTAATATCGTGGAGACTGTCAGCATCTTGTCAGAAGAATGACAGCTGCCATTTGTATTGGGGAGAGAATATGAACTGAAATAATACACATTAACTAATTACCCATTTTATATTACATATTCATAATCATATAATATGAATTATATATAATATAGAAGATTATGTATAATATATATTATTATTAGTTTATATATTATGCATACATATTTTTGTGTCCCAGTCCTGTCATCTAACATATTTTGCTCTTTTTTTCTGCATCACATCATCTGCAAATTTGATGACAAGAAGCTGTCAAGGCAAAGTGAGTTGATCTGTTATGGGATAATAGGGTTGGCAAAGAGTCAAATTTATCTTTTCAGTCAATGGGTGGCATCTCATTTAATGACAGCATCAAAGACAGATGGTCAACCCAGAAAAGTAAAAAATCACAAAACCATAGAAATATCTAGCTGTATGGAACCAAGAGACCTCATCCAGTCTAACTCCCTGTTTGGGGGATTAATAAATAACAAAGGAACATGAGACCCAAGGAGATCATCTGTCATAGCATCTACTATGGTCTCTATTCCACTTCTCCCTATGAGTGATATAATCTCTGATTGTCACCACAGGTGAAAGTTGCTCATCACTTTTTTCCATTGTTTTTGACATCTTGAATTAATTCTCTCCTGAGCTTTTCAAATCTCAGAGAAGAATTGTTACCTCATCCTTCAGATTACTGCAAGTGAGATAAATTAAGGTCATAGATATTTGTTAGCAATGAATGAAAGAACAGCCTCATTAGCTTAGAACTGTGTGGATTGAACCTACAGAGATCTCGATAATAAGATCTTGATTGTTAATTTATAACAAAAATAAGCTTTCATGCCATAAACAAATAACCCAAATAAGTAACTTCACTAAGTGTGAAATTACAAAGGTCAAATTTACAAGAGCAATAAGAATCTTCCATCTAGAAAACATATGCATATGCATACATATATTTACATCCACCATGATCAGGTGGGATTTATACCAGGAATGCAAAGATGGTTCAACATTAGGAAAACCATCCACATAATTGACCATATCAACAAACTAACAAACAAAAATTACATGATTATCTCAATAGATGCTGAAAAAGCCTTTGACAAACTACAGCATCCATTCCTATTGAAAACACTGGAAAGTATAGGAGTAGAAGGTCCTTTCCTAAAAACAATAAACAGTATATACCTAAAACCATCAACAAGCATTATATGCAATGGGGATAAATTAGAAGCCTTTCCAATAAGATCAGGAGTGAAACAAGGATGCCCATTATCTCCTCTATTATTTAACATTGTACTAGAAACACTAGCAATAGCAATTAGAGAAGAAAAAGAAATTGAGGGTATTAAAATAGGCAATGAGGAGACTAAGCTATCACTCTTTGCAGATGATATGATGGTCTACTTAGAAAATCCTAGAGAATCAACTAAGAAGCTTGTAGAAATAATCAACAACTTTAGCAAAGTTGCAGGATACAAAATAAATGCACATAAATCATCAGCATTCCTATATATTTCCAACACATCACAGCAGCAAGAGGTAGAAAGAGAAACACCATTTAAAATCACCCTAGATAATATAAAATACTTAGGAATCTATCTACCAAAACAAACACAGGAATTATACGAAAACAACTACAAAACACTTTCCAGATGATTAAAACTAAATCTAAACAATTGGAAAAACATTGATTGCTCATGGGTAGGATGAGCTAACATAATAAAAATGACCATTCTACCCAAATTAATTTACCTATTTAGCACCATACCTATCAAACTACCAAAAAACTTCTTTACTGAATTAGAAAAAACTATAACAAAGTTCATTTGGAATAACAAAAGATCAAGAATATCAAGGGAAATAATGAAAAAAAACGTGAAGGAAGGGGACCTAGCAGTACCAGATATTAAACTATACTATAAAGCAGCAGTCATCAAAACAATATGGTACTGGCTAAGTGACAGAAGGGAGGATCAGTGGAATAGACTTGGGGTAAGTGACATCAGCAAGACAGTATATGATAAACCCAAAGAGCCCAATTTTGGGGACAAAAATCCACTATTTGACAAAAACTGCTGGGAAATTTGGAAAACAATATGGGAGAGATTAGGTTTAGATCAACATCTCACACCCTACACCAAGGTAAATTCAGAATGGGTGAATGACTTGAATGTAAAGAGGGAAACTATAAATAAGTTAAGTGAACACAGAATAGTATTCTTGTCAGATCTCTGGAAAACGAAAGATTTTAAAACCAAGGAATAGTTAGAGAAAATTACAAAATGTAAAATAAATTATTTTGATTACATTAAGCTAAAAAGCTTTTGTACAAACAAAAACAATGTAGCCAAGATCAGAAGGGAAACAACAAACTGAGAAAAAATCTTTATAACAAAAAACTCTGACAGGGGTCTAATTACTCAAATATATAAGGAGTTAAATCAATTATATAAAAAATCAAGCCATTCCCCAATTGATAAATGGGCAAGAGACATGAATAGGCAATTTTCAGGTAAAGAAATCAAAAGTATCAATAAGCACATGAGAAAGTGTTCTAAATCTCTACTAATTAGAGAAATGCAAATCAAAACAACTCTGAGGTATCACCTCACACCTAGCAGAATGGCTAAAATGAAAGAAGGGGAGAGTAATGAATGTTGGAGGTGATGTGGCAAAATTGGGACATTAATGCATTGCTGGTGGAGTTGTGAAATGATCCAACCATTCTGGATGGCAATTTGGATCTATGCTCAAAGGGCTATAAAAGAATGCCTGCCCTTTGATCCAGCCATACCATTGTTGAGATTGTACCCCAAAGAGATCATAGATAAAAAGATTTGCACGAAAATATTTATAGCTGCGCTTTTTGTGGTGGCAAAAAACTGGAAAATGAGGGCATGCCCTTCAATTGGGGAATGGCTGAACAAATTGTGGTATATGCTGGTGATGGAATACTATTGTGCTAAAAGGAATAATAAACTGGAAGAATTCCATGTGAATTGGAAAGACCTCCAGGAATTGATGCAGAGTGAAAGGAACAGAGCCAGAAGAACACTGTACACAGAGACTGATATACTGTGGTAAAATAGAATGTAATGGACTTCTGTACTAGCAGCAATGCAATGACCCAGGACAATTCTGAGGGATTTATGGAAAAGAATGCTACCCACATTCAGAGGAAGAACAGCAGGAGAGGAAACACAGAAGAAAATCAACTGCTTGAATACATGGGTTGATGAGGACATGATTGGGGATCGAAAGTACCACACCAATGCAACTATCAACAATTTGGAAATAGGTCTTGATTAATGACACATGTTAAAACCAGTGGAAATGCATATCAGCCAGGGGAGGGGGGAGTTCGGGGGGTGAAGGGGAAAGTAAGAGCATAAATCATGTAACCATGTTAACTTTTGTAAAATATAAATATTAATAAATGTTTAAAATTTAAAAAAAAATTTTAAACATCTACTATGTGCCAGTCACTGTAATATTTGGAGTGCTGTGTTTAGTATGAGTGCTGCATTTCAAATGGGCTGGAGATATTTAGAAGCTGGAGAATATTCAGAGGAGGGCAACAAATATAGTGATGGAACTAGAAAACATGCTACAGTGATCAATCCATTAAGGGAAATAAGGGAAGAATAAAGACCTATCAGAATACATTACAACTATCTTCTATTTAATGGGTTATTATGTGGAAAAGATTGTAAGAAGGAGGGTGTCCCAAGTTGGGAATGATGCCATGTTCACTTGTGACTATATTCCTGCATAGAAGCTAAGCAAGGGATAATATTTCACAGAAAATTAGATAGGATAGAGATAAGATATAGGCATTTTTGAGGAGATGGGCATGTACAAATGGAAGGGAAGAAGGAGAAGAAATGGTTAAGAAGTCAGAGGCTATTTTTGTGTCTCATTTGATAAGGATTGGGAGACATTGAGGTGCCCCTCTGGCATGGGACCCAGGATTTCACTTTCCTAAATACCCCCAAACTCCAGAAGCATTTTAGGTCAAACAGAGGGCAGGAAAATTCTTTCCTTTCCTTGCATTCTTGGGATGCTGGGGAAATGGTGACTGAGTCCTAGAGACTCACAATTAGAAAAGACCCCTGAAAGAAATATTCCCCTTGGATTCTCCCCTAGAGTTTGAGATGAATGCAAATATATATATTCTGGTTATGCCCCAATACCTTTGGGTTGCAATCTAGGACATCTACTAAAGTATGCCCAGCCAAACCCCATGTCTTTGGGACATAAAATACTACTATAACCCCAGTCAGGTGTCCAATTTCCCCCCAACTTCTGGCAAAATTCATACCATCACTGTCCCTTCTTCAAGTCATATAGCTTGTTATCAATAGGGTATAAAAAAACTTCAGAATCCATCCCCCAAGGAGGCAGTGTCTACACTTGAACCTGTCTCTCTAAATTAATAAATTTCTCTTTCTATTTTTAAGTTAAGTTTTTGAGTCTTACATAATTGCAAAGGGTACCCATCCCAAACCCCAGGGGCTCACCTATAGCCACCCCCCAACACCTCCATTCTTGCTGGTGTCAGGCTTTCAGATTTAGATATATCACTTGACAGACCTTTGAGATTTCTCTTTTCTTGTGGCAAGAAGAAGCAGCTACAGAATCCTGAGGATTCCCCTGTCTAGTGTAAAGGACAGTAGATTCCCAAGTATTGAGATACAGGATTTTCAGTGTTGTCATGATAAGCAAGTCATTAACAAACTCTCTTACACCTTTCGGTTGAATATCATTTTGATTTAGAAGTGCAGAGTAGGAATGAAGTAAAATAATAATCTTTTATCTTCTGGGCAGTGAGACAGTGGGACAGTGTTTTCAGATATTGGTTAGAGAGAAGATCTGTTTAATATATATATATATATATTTAATTATTGAACTTATATCTATTTTTAAAACATCTTTTCGCATTATCTTGATATATGTATTAAAAAGAAAAATGAAAATTCTGAGCAATAGAGTGTGGACTCAAATAGGTAAATTCAAGGATGCTTCAAGGTATTAAATTTGTTTCTTGTCTCAAAAGGAAAGAACTTAGCCTACTGAGTGAAATTTAATACAGAGATATATTTTGTCTTTTGGGGATGATATTATATGTTCCTGACAATTAGAACTGTCCAAGCTACCTCAGAAGCTAGTAACTTTTCTATCACTGGGTGTTTGCAGATGCTAATTGAATGACCATTTATTGGAAATATTATAGAGGGGAGCACAGCTACAGTAATAAGATGGTCTATTTAACTTCTGCAGTCTTGCAATTCTACCTATTATGATTCCTTAAGAAAGAAGTTTCCCCAGGAGCAGTAAATGAAACATCTAAACTTTACCTCTCTAGTACCATACGCTTTCTTCTTGGCTGCTGCTATTTACTTTGGCTATGTACACAACTCAGAATGTGTTCCTTTTAAGCCAGAAAGAAGCTTATGAAGACATGAGGAACAAAAATAGAGAAGAATATAAAACCTTTTCACTTAAGAAACATGACTTCTGTCCCTTAAAGAACTTCTAAGCATACTTTCCCTCTTAAAACAGACAAACAATAAAAATATAAAGAACTAGTTGAGACGCACAAAATATTTTAGGGGTCATGGAACTAAAATGGACAGTCATCTAATCCAATCCACTCTCTTTTTACAGATGAGTAAATGGAGGCCCAGAGAGGCTAATGCTGAGCTTTGGATCTTTCCTAAGATCACAACAGTTGTAAGCAGCAGAGGCAATATTTGCACTCAAGACCTGTTACTCCAAATTTTTAGTTCTTTCCTCTTCACCACAGATTCTAAGCCTTTTCCTTTATGCAGTGGTTACCATACTTTTTTGGCCTACTGCCCCCTTTCCAGAAAAAAATATTACTTAGCACCCCCTGGAAATTATGAAGTTATTTATTGAACTCAGAATAGAATGTAATACAAAAAAAGTGTGGCCATCACCGCACTCCTGGATCGCTGCAACACTCACCAGGGGGGTGGTAGTGCCCACTTTGGGAATCACTGCTTTATAGGGAACAAGCAACTGCTCTCCTGTATATATCCAAACTCCTAGAATTAACTGGAAGCTACAAGTACATAATATCCTTCTCTGTCTGGATCAGTTTAGATTCAGGTCCAAGTACTGACCAAAAAGGTGTCTAGATCAAGAAGCAATTAAAGGATTTAGGAATTAATTACACATGTTACTAACCAGGCTGAATTGAACACAATAAGCCATTACAAAATCATTAGTGGGTTGAATGCTGATATTGGATTTCTCTCAAGTTCTCACTCTAAAAGCAATCAGAGGTCATCTCTCTTGATAGCTGCTATGGAAGATTAGCCACAGCAATTTTGAAAGGGGGGAAAAACAAGCCTTAAAATTATCATAGGAAATTATTTGGTTCCTATCTTTCATAATGGGAAACAATTATTTTCAGTGTGATGGGAAACTGAAGAAGAATCTTTGAGGAATTATATTTTCCAAATCAAAAATTTTATTTTAGGTATTTATTTGATATGCACATCACAGTGTGTGCTTTATTATTTAGTTTACTTTTTCATTATGCTATTACCTAGGTTCATTGCATCCTAATTTGGTATCTCTTTAACTAAAAGAAGAGCAAGGCAGATGTGACATAAAGAACTTGGAAGAATGCCTATGAGAGAATCTTGACTCTGTCTCTATCTTACTACATGACCTTGAGATCTCTCTGAATATGAGCCTTCCCATGTGGCTAATAATTGCCCCAACTACCACATAGGATGGTTGTAAGACTGAACCAAGATTATATATATATATATATATATATATATATATATATATATATATATATATATA
>NC_058132.1:455335888-455355107 GCF_016433145.1 Gracilinanus agilis
TATATATATATATATATATATATATATATATATACTTTGTGAACCATAACATTTTATATAAACCCAATCTATTATTACTTGAAAAGATTTCCCTGGATAAGAACAAAGAGTACTCTTGCTTATCAGTGACATTTATACTAGTACAAGGAACATCATAAACCTGTCACAATAGTAGGTTTCAGAAAGACCAGAGGTATGTGCAAGACTCTATTGTTCCAGGACCAGGAGGAATACTGATAGGGCAATAAGGATTATCTGTTCTATCCATAAAAAGACACCTACTTCCTGTTTGTAGGCCAAGAAGGTAAAGCCACAATCCAGGGCCAGCCCTTTGTCCTTTATTTGTAAACAAATGTATTCTTCATATTAAGTACTGTCCCTTTAAAAACCTTTTCTGCTGAAAAGAACAGGAAAAAAATGCTTTGGAGTAAAGAAAAAGAAAAAAGATTAAAATAAATTGTTAAAAAGTATACAATATGTTGCTGCTGTAGATGAATATTTTTATGTTTAAAGAAACTAGGAAAAGGATATTGCTTTAACAAAAACCTGCTAATGTATGTGTGAAGAAACATGGGATTTAAGTAGTTTTGGAAAGAAAATAAACTACAGTATAAATATAAATCTTATGAATGAGGTTGGATGATACCTCATAGTTGGATGTGATTAGTTATGTTGGTTAAATAGTGAATAGTTGGATGGTTCGAAGAAACAGAGAAAGAAGATTAGCCATAGCTTCTATTTATTAACTTCTATTTATTAAAAACTGGCAAAACACGAGTCCCAAGAAACAGTTTCAAGGACATAAAATGAGATGTTAAACTAACTATGTTGAAGATATTAGAGCTACAAGCCATTAATAATCCCCTAGAAGTTTCTTAAATTCTCATGTTACTCTTTTCTACCCTCTTTGTGGTGTGAGGGAAAATCAGAAAAAGAAAAAATGGGTAATGCTGCTGCTTTGTTGTATAAAAAGAGCTTGCTAACCCTTGCTCAGAGAGTTCACCTGAGTTCTTTGCTGTTCTTATTAGAAAATCCAGCATCCTGTCTATAAATAATTTCCTCAGGCTGTACTGGTGGATATAGTAGATATAATCAGTCATATGAAGCTTATAGGTTAAGCTGAACTACTATTCAAATTAAGAAGCAAAATGGCCTAAATACCCTTTAAAGAGAAATTGTAGGGGGAAGTAGGGTGACTCAGTGGATTGAGAGCCAGAATCAGAGAAGAGAGGTCCTAGGTTCAAATCTGATCTCAGACACTTCCTAGCTGTGTGACCCTGGGCAAGACATTCAACCCCCATTGCCTAGCCTTTACTACTCTTCTGTCTTAGAACCAATACATAGTATTCATCCTAAGACAGGAAGGTAAAGTGTTGTTGTTGTTGTTTTTAAAGGAGAGACTTGTATGCTGATAGACCTTAATTTGAATTGATCACAGAAGAGAAGATTGGCTCTGCTGTAAAGCAGTGAGGACCAAGTGTCAAGCAAGTTAATAAAGAGTTGGACTTTGTGTGATGTAGATATTCCTGAAGGGACCAATTATATAAAAACCTACAGTTCAGGGGCAGCTGGGTAGCTCAGTGGATTGAGAGCCAGGCCTAGAGATGGGAGGTCCTAGGTTCAAATCTGGCCTCAGACACTTCCCAGCTGTGTGACCCTGGGCAAGTCACTTGACCCCCATTGCCCACCCTTACCACTCTTCCACCTATAAGTCAATACACAGAAATTAAGAGTTTAAAAAAAAACCTACAGTTCAGAGATGTTAATTATCCTAAGCACATGAGTTTTTTTCATCCATGTGCTTTCCAGCAAGGTTCCTTATAGATATGTGCTCACACTTCCCCACAAATACTGAGCACATTGGTGGGAGAGTGTAACCCAAGTTCATGTGTGGATTTTGATGTAATTTATTATTTATTCATTGTATCATGAAGTACAGTGAGAGTCCTTCAGCTCAAGGGAATCCAAAAAAAGCTAAACCAATGGATTAATGGGTCTAGTTTCATTTCCTAATGCTATATCTTGCAGATATTTCTACTTGTGCCTGTCATCTCCCCCAACAGAATAGAACCATTTGAGGGCAGACTACTTCATTTTGGGTTTACATACCTAATGTCCAGGACAATGCCTGGCATCTAGTAAGATTAAAATAATGCTTGTTTATTGGTTGATTACTACTCATTGGGTCAGACTTTGAAAGACACCACAGTGAATTGGAAAGAGCACTGGACTTGAAGCTGAAAAGTGGGTTTGAATCATGGCTCCTTCATTTGCTAGTTTTGTCATCACAGACTGGTTGTTTAACTCTGAAACATTTTTCTTTTTTGAAAAATGGGAACAATAACCCTTGTATAGCCTACCCTTTCACAGAATTGTTATTCAATTCAACTCAAAAACTTATTAAACACCTACTATCTAGGAACCATACCAGACACAAAACAAACATGAAAACAAATCACAGTCCCTGCCCTAAAAGAATTTGTGTTAAGATGAGGGATACAATAAGTAAGCAAACAGGATCAGAAAAGGGTTTGTGGAAGAACATACTTTGTGAAACTTAAAATCACTTAACATATGAGTTAAAATTTTTAGGAAAGATAGGTTTAATATCTATATGATGTTTAACAATGAGGCTAGGAAGCCCTTCCTAAAATCAATGTATCTCACCCACTAGCTAATCTAAAAATTTTACAATAAGAAATTCATGCTTTTAACTAAAGACTACTTTCTTGAAAATCCAAGTGCTTCTTGAGACACTACTTTAATTATGCCCAGTCATTTACATCATAACGCAGAAGATGTTGGTTAGATTCTAATGCTGTGATCAGAAGAGAGGGCCAGGTATTTTTTTGAAAGACCAATTGAATTATCAACTCCTCCTTCAATTCTTCCTTACTCCCCCCTTCCACCAATGAAATTGAGTTTTCTGTTTTCTAAAATCTCAAAGCACTTGGATTTGTAATTCTCTCGTGTATTTGTATTTTACTGTCCATTACATTTGTTGGGCTCCTGTCTTGTCTTCCCACTTCAATTCAGGGATATGTGGCAACTAGAGATATTTATTATCACTTACAAACCAACTACTCTGTCTTTTGAAGTCCCTAAAGCTGTTTTATGTGGGCAGCACAATTAACATTTCTAAAACACCTAATATGTGCCATGCATTGTGCTAAGTGCAAACTCTTTCCTAAGTAAACTCTTAACCATGACTTTCCATATATCAATACTTCAGTTCCCTGTCTTTCCTGCTTGCAGAGGACTATGGGATTGGTAATTATCTAAGGTTAATAATGAAGATTCATGTTCTTAATCATTCTTTGCTATTATAAACTTATGCAAATCACTAATAAATCAAAAACTCATTGAGATTCTAACTCATTAATCTTGAGTCTCTACCCAGGATAGGAACCTGGTATTCTAGACCAAGGCTCAAGTCTATATTCCTTTTACATTTCTGTACTGGTCCCACCCATTTCACAGGCTTTTTCTTTTACAGATCCCCTTTCAAAGGAAGAAACACACATCTAAAGCAGTTATTAATGATTCTATTTTATCCAGCCAGCAAAAATTCAAACTCTCCAAACTATAAATTAGAAAGGTAACCTCATGGAATAGAAGAAACTTTAGAATCTTCTGCCCAGCTCTGATAAAGAGGAAGCTGGTGTGGAAAGACCTTCCATAGTCTGGCTTCAGTAGAACAATTCCTTTCTGCCTCCAATTGTCTCATTCCAGTAGGTGAAGACAGAGGCAGCTTCAGAGCCTGGGTTTCAGACAACACTTTTGCTGGCAGCTGCAATACCTTAATGCATATATCCCAGTCTCTAGACTCATCATAAAACTCCTATTGGAGTTCTTCTTTTCTTGAATTTTAATCTAATAAAACTGAAGCTATTACAGTCTGGTTCAACTCAGAGTTTGTAGTCATCGTTCAGTGCCTGCTTCCTGGAGGGGTAAAAAACAATTCTCCACATGAAAACAACATTTCTTAGATACTCTTGCAGCTAAACTCTACAAGCCTCATTTCTTTACCTACAGAAAAATCAACTCCCTAAATCTATTTCATTAGCATAGATGGTGTAGATTTTGTATTTTTCACAAGCACCAAATGCTTGACCTCCCCTGACTTTGGAACCTATGTAGCCCAAGCATGATAGTATTCATTTCCTTCTCCTAGTGTTCACCTACCAATAGACAATATATATTTACTAAGGAGCAGTGAGCTATCTCAGTGGATAGAGAATGTAATAATGAAAGTAAAATTATTAAATGTAATATTAATTAAAAAAAGATTGTGGTCGCTGTCTATAAAATTAACTCTCAAGTTACAAGTCTGTTAGTAGCTCTTAACAATTAAGTTTTAATAAAAATGGAGATACAGAAAACATCACCTGGCTAAATTACCCTAAGCTTAATCAAGAAGCCAAAATCTGAAGACTGTCAAGTCGCCTAAATCCGCAGAAGTTCCCAAGTGCACAGCAGGCACCAGCACTCCTGCTTTGGACTATCTTCCACCCCAGTGCCAACCCAGAAAGCATGTTCCTCGTCCACAAGGTAGGCACACAAAATGGGATGCAAGGTAGGACAAACTTAGGGAGTGGTTTTTATCTACACAATCCCCCCTGTGATTCTATTGGGAGATGAGCATGTTGAAGTCTCCCAGATCTACATGACCAGTATCCCCAATGAATCATTTTAAATAACCATCTTATATCTCTAAAAATTTCTTACTAGAGGTACATACAATATTGCACTATCTAAGGGGAAATTACAATAATTGGAGATAAGAGAGAAATAAAAGATAAGAGAGCAAAACCAATGATTGGTAGGTGCATTGACAAAAAGCCAATTAGGAGTAATCCCCTTTGGTATAAGTATTTACATTCAAAATAAATGCCTTCAAGGGGGCAGCTGGGTAGCTCAGTGGAGTGAGAGTCAGGCCTAGAGACAGGAGGTCTTAGGTTCAAACCCGGCCTCAGCCATTTCCCAGCTGTGTGACCCTGGGCAAGTCACTTGACCCCCATTGCCCACCCTTACCACTCTTCCACCTATGAGATAATACATCGAAAAGTACAAGGGTTTAAAAAATAAATAAATAAATGCCTTCAACCCACTTCAGTTCAATTCATTACACCTCAAAGTTCATTCTGGATCTTTTAATGCAGTGTATGGTTTCTGTAGGCTTCTTTATGGTGCCTTCTCCAAACAGTTCACTTTCTTGATTCGGAGAGTTAGCAAGTTTCTTTTCCTACAATTACTTTCAAAAAAAATTTTTTTATTTTGAATTTTACAAAAATTATACAATAACCAGGTCTGGAGATAAGAGCTCCTAAATTCAAATGCAACCTCATATACTTCCTAACTGTGTGACCATGGGCAAGTCACTTAACCCCAATTACCTAGCTGTTACTATTCTTCTGCCTGGGAACTAATACTTAGTATTATTTCTAAGACAGAAGGTGAAGGCTAACTAAATAAATAAATAAATATTTGTTCAGTTCTTACTATATACCAGGTACTGTACTAAGAGCCAGAGATAAAAAACAAAAACAAAAACAAAACCCAATCCCTGCCCTCAAGGGGACAACCTAATGGGAGAGACAAAAAATGAAAATAAATCTATACGAACTAGCTATATACAGGAATATATACCTGTCATGAAGTGCTAGATGTACTCAGAGTCTTTCAGTTCATTAAAAACTGTGTTTGTACTGAGTCATGCTAATTAGTACATAATAATAATAATGATATATAATAAGATTAATAGCTAGCTTGTTCAGTGGTAGAAGTTCTTTATATGAGATGTTTCAAGAAATTATCTTGGGAACAGCTAGGTGGCTCAATGGATTAAGAGTCAGAGTCTAGAGACTGGAGGTTCTGGGTTCAAATTTGGCTCCAAACACTTCTTGGTTGTGTGATCCTGGGCAAGTCACTTAGCCCCCATGGCCTAGTCCTCATTGCTCTTCTGCTTTAGAACCAATAATACATAGTATTTATTCTAAGAAAGTAAGGTTAAAAAAAATAGTTATCCTTAGGCATGGTGCAATTTCTATGCTGGGTTCCTTTGCAGAGCTGTTCATTTATGTTTATCTTTGGCTCCCAGTGGAGGCATTGCTGTTGGCTGATCCAGAGATTCAGGTAAAGGTAAGTGGTAGGTCCTTTTTTAGCCAAGATAGAAGAAAGGGAAGGGGATTCAAAACTGAGACTTCTCTTTCCCGCCCCTCACTGGTTCCAGATAACTTCCCCCAATTGGAACAGACTTGGTAACTTGTACTATGCTGCCTCACAAGATGTTTTCCAAAAACTTCACTTAGTCTAAGGTGGATGATTGAGTATCCCATTGCTACTTTAAATTGAGGAAGGTAAATCAATCGACTGAACTTTGTTTTTAAGTTGCAGCTATTGCCCCTTAACACAAACTTAACGAAAACCATTGAATTCTTCCACTAACAACAACTACAAAAAACCCTTTAAATAAAGATAACCCCAAAATGCCTTTAAAAATGTATAATGAATTCCATTTTTGTATTTAGCAACACTTTACTGAAAGTGAGATGTTTCCTTATTGATATTCCAGTATCAAAATTGATCATCTCAGCTTATCAAAGTTCAACAGATTTTAATATTATAATTCATATTACTGTAGTCATTATGTAAAATATTCTCTTTGTTATACATCTTTTATGTTGAATAACTTTATACCTATATTCTTCTGTTTCTGATTGTTGGTTTTCAAAAATTTTTAAAGCACAGTAAGATTCTATTGCATTCAAATACCATAACTCCTTCAGCTAAGAATCAATCAATACTGGCACCCATCTTACTTCCAGTTTTCCCTATTTCAAATACTGTTACTATGAATATTTTGTTTTACACACACACACACACACACACACACACACACACACACATGATCCTAGTAATTGGATCACTGGGACTAAGGGCTCAAATAATTTAAGCACCTTTTTCTTGCATAATTCTTTTTTTTCCCCAAAAAATGGTTGGGCCAAACTTCAGCTCTATCCACAATGAATCAATACACCTATCTGTCTTCTCACAGCTCTCCAACATAAAAAAAAATCTTTACTAGTTTTATGGGTGTAAAGTGAAAATTGAATTATTTTAATTTGCATTTCAGTTGGTAGTGATTTGGAGAAATTTCTCACTATTCATCATTTGCTGAGATCTATTAATATTCTTTGAATGTTAATCTCATGGGAATGCTTTTAGTCATACATATTTGTATTAGTTCATGTCTGGGATGTCATATTTTTATCAGAGATATTTAATGAAAAGAATTTATTTTATATTTAATTTTTCTTATCCTAGTTACATTGATTTTTATCAAATTATACAAAAATTAATTTATACAATTAAAATTATCTATTTCCCTTTTCCCATCTCCTCTATCCCTTGTTTGGTAAAAAATTCTGTTTTGGGACATAGGGTTTGTTTTGTAATTCAAAGATATTTTATATTTTCAATTACATGTATTAATAATTTTAATATACATTTTCCAAAATTACAAAATCCAAACCATCTCCTTCCCTCCTTTTTCTCCCCCATTCAGGTAAGGTGAGTCATTTCATCTGGGCCATACATGTAATATCATGCAAAACACACTTCCATTGTTGTAAGAACACACTCATACAAAACAAAACTTCTGCCCCCCCAAAAACTTTCAATACACTGATGTGGAAAATAGTATGCTTTAATCTGCATTCATCTGGCTCCAATAGTTCTTTCTCTGGAAATATTCCACTTCATAAGGTCTTTCAGAATTGTCCCATACAAACCAGTGGAAATGTGCATTGGATGTGGGGGGAGGGGTAAAGAAGGGGTGAAGGAGAAAATAAAAACATGAATCATGTAACCATGGAAAATTTTTCTAAATAAGTAAAATATTTAAATCCTTAAAAAAAAAAAAAGAATCGTCCCATATCTTTTTTTGCTGATAGAAGCCAAATTTTCACAACTGATCATCATACAATATTGCTGTTACTATGTATGGTATTCTCCTTATTCTGCTTTCTTTTTTTTTTTTTTTTTTGCTCTTCATCAGTACATGTAAATCTTTCTAGTTTGTCTGCAATCATCTTGCTTAGCATTTCTTATACCACAACAGTATTACATTACTGGCATATACCACAATCTGTTCAGCCATTCCCCAATTGATGGACATTCTCTCAATTTCCAATTCTTTGTCACCATAAGAAGAGCTATTACAAATATTTTTGTAGAAGTAGGTCCTTTCTCCCTTTTTATTATCTCTTCAGGTTGCAGAACCAGAAGTAGTATTATAGGATCAAAGTGTATGCTCACTTTTATGACCCTTTGGACAGTGTTCCAGATTGCCCTCCAGAATGGTCTGATCAGTTCACAACACCAACAGTGCATTAGAGTCTCAGTTTTGCTGCATTCCCCTCCAACATTTATCATTCTCCTTTACTATCATATTGGCCAAGCTGATAAATATGAGGTGGAAAATTTGCATTTCTCTAATCAAGATTTATTTAGAATGATATTTTTCATTTTATCAATTGAATTTATTAAAATGTTGTACAATTTACATTAACATTCTTAAGAACAGATCATTTTTGGAAAGGAAATCTATTAATGCACTTAATTTAATTTAAAAAAATTTTTTAGCACCAAATTCTCTCCCTCTCTACATCCCTTCCCTCATCTACTGAGTTTGACCATAGTTATGAAAAATACATGATCTCATTATCTTCTGAGTTGAAAAACCATCACCTTTCATATTTAGGTCACATTAATCATTTTTTGCTTATTGTGATATCTGTAAGATGTATAATATTGCGATATTGTAAGATGTTTTAAATTTAATTTCTGCTAAGTTGCTTTCCAATTTGTTCTATAATTTTTGTTGTATAGGGTATCCTTTTCCCATTAATTTTTGTTCCTACATTTAGCAAAAAACTTGATTTCTGTATTCTTTTATTTCTGGGGCCTGCTTATCTGGTCTGGTTCATAGTTCTACTTTTCTATTTTTATGATTGATGCCAAGTAGATTTGAAGAATACCACCTTATAATACAACAACAAATATTATACAGATATGCCTTCTTGTTACTTTTTTATTATTTCCTTTGATATTCTAGATATTTTCCCCTTAAATTGTGAATTATTTGTCTAATTATGTAACCAGTTGGCAATTTAGCCAGTATAACACTAAATCTGTAATTTAATTTAGAGAATGCTTATTTTTATCACATAAGCAAAAATAGTCTCCTAAATGAGAACAAGAATAGCATCTCCAATTAGTTGTTTTCCTTTATTTCTGCAATGAGAAATTTGATGTATTTATATGTCTTAAACGTGTCCTAATAGGTTAACTCCCAGATATTTTATGAATTTTTTGGATATTTTGAATGGGCTTTTTCTTATAACTTTTATACTCATTTTTGTTAGTATAAATATACTGAGGATTTGTGAATTGATTATTATTGCAACTATTTTGTCAATTAGCTTTAATGATTCTTTGGGGTTTTCTAAACACACTATTATGTCCACATCAAATAGGAATAATTTTGCGTCTTTTTGCCAATGATAGTTCTTTTGATTTTGTTCTCTTATCATTGCTAAATCTAGCATTTCAGAATTAATTCAAATAATAGTTGAGAAAAGAATCATCTTTGATTTTCTCCTATTTGTACTGAAAATTTTCTAGCAGTCCTTCATTAAAAAAACTTTTAGTTCTTTTTAGATAAATGCTTTTGATCATATTAAAGGACTTTCTATGTATTGTATCTGACCCAATTTTACAGTATGTGTTTTTAATACTATTGTCATATACACTTTTGCATTTATTGAAATAATATTTTTATTTTTAGATGTTTAATTTATTATTCATTCTTAAACCCATATCTTCTGTCTTAGAACAGACAGTAAGTATCAATTCCAAGCCTGAAGAGCGGTAAAGGCTAGGTAATTGGGGTAAGTAACTTGCCCAGTTCACACACTATGAAGTGACTGAGGCTGGATTTGAAACCTGTTTTTCCCAACTCCAGACATGCTCTATCCACTGTTCTACCTGGCTGCCCTATTATTTATTTATTTTTACATTCTTTTCCTTTTAAATTTTAAGTTCCAAATTCTCTCTCTTCTTTACTCCACTTCCCCCCATCCACTAAGAAGGCAAGGAATATTATATCACGTATACATGTGAAATCATGTAAGATATATTTCCATATTATCATAACCCTCCAAAGCAAGAAAAATAAAGAAAGCAAGAAATTATATTCCAATGTGCACTCGAGAGTTTGCCTGTTCTCTATATTGAGGTATACATTATATTTTTTCCATCATGAGCCCTTTGGAATTATCTTGGATCACTGTGTTGATCAGAGTAGCCAAGTCTTTCACAGCTAATTATCATTACAACATTGTTGTTACTATACACAGTGATCCCTCCATTCTCCTCACTTCTCTTTGGATCAGTTCATATAAGTATTACCATGTTTTTTCTGAAGCCACTTACTTGTCATTTCTTATAGTACAACAGTATGCCGTCACAATCATATGCCACAATTGGTTCAGCTATTCCCCAATTGATAGGCACCTCCTTGATTTCCAATTTTTTTGCCATCACAGAAAAGAGGTGCTAAAAATATTTTTGTACATACAGGTCCTCTTCCTTTTTCTTTGATCTCTTTTGGAATGCAGACCTAGCAGTTATATTATTGGGTCAAAGAGTATACACAGTTTTATAATCCTTTGGACATGGTTCCAAATTGTACTCTAGAATGTCTGGACCAGTTCACTAGTCCACCAGCAGTTCATTAGTGTACTTATTTTCCCCCTCATCTTTCTAACATTTGTAATTTCTGATAGTTGTGAGGTGGTAATTCAGAGTTGTTTTAATTTGCATTTCTCTATTCAATAGTTACTTGGACAATTTTTTCATGTGACTATAGAAGGCTTTTATTTTTTTCTTCTAAATACTGATGATTTATATCCTTTGACAATTTATCAATCGGAGAATGGCTATTATTTTCATAAAATTGACTCAGTTCTCTACTCAGTATATGTTTGAGAAATGAAACTTTTATCGGAGAAAGTTGCTATAAAAGTTTTTGATATTATTTCATTGTCTATAATACCTTTTAGCAAAATGTAATTTCCCTGTTTATCTCTTTTAATTAGATTTATTTCTGCTTTTACTTTGTCTGAGTTCATGACGGCTATCTGCCTTTGTTACTTCAACTGAAGAAAAAATAGATTCTGTTCAAGCCTTTTATTTTAACTTTGGGCATGTCTTTCTATTTCAAATATGTCTCTTTTACAAATTGTTGTTGGATTCTAGTTCTTCTAGTTGGATTCTAATCCTTCTGCTATATGTTTCTATTTTATGGGTGAACTTATCCTATTCATATTCACATTTATGATTACTCTGTATTTCCCTCTGTTCCATTTTCTTCTCTTTCTTCTCTCTCTCTTTTTATCCCGGCTTTCCTCAAAGGTCTACTTTGCTTTAAACCAGAGCCTCCCTAAATCTATTAACCCTTTTATCATCACTACCACCTTCTATGATTTCCTTCCCCTCCTTTCCCTATTGGGTAAATTAGATTTATAAACACAATTAAATTGTATACAGTCAGGCTTTTTTATACTGCTGTTTTCAAAGCTAGTTCTAGGAGTGTAGCGGCAGAAATTTGTCCAATCTGCATTACAACACCTGAAGCAGAGCTCCAAGCCAATAACTATTTATTAGAAGGACCTGACCCCCTCTAACAAGTAGGATCCCAGACCTTCCTTATAGTTTGAGACTCCCACCTTCTCAAAAGTACTGCTTTTATTCTTTTTAGTGCCCAACCCCTCCTTATAAGCCTGTTCATTCTAGGAATCAGGGCGTTATTTATTGGTGGACTCCAAACTCTTAGTATGCCCCTGAGTCACAATGCTATTTAAGAATGAGGTGGGCATGTACAACTAGGCAATCAATATCCCATCCTCAACATACCTTCTTTAGCAATGGGCCCTGGGCACCTAGGAACAGGTCTAAACTGATATGGTGGGGTATTAGGTTAAGTCCTTCATCCAGGTTTGTCTGGAAGGGATCATGAACAGAAAATGATACAGGGTGGAGAGGTTCTTAATACATCTCAGGACTTTTCACAGAAGCTTGTAATATCTGGGTGGAGGTCCTCTTCAAGCTATGCTGACAAGTTAAAGTTTAACATAAAGATGAATGAATTATTTTAGGAAAAAAACAACTCAACTATAACCTATACCTAGTTACTTCTGATTATTAATTAATTATAATTATTAATAACAAGTAATTAATCATCATCCCTATGGAATAAAACTCAACTAGATAACACTAATCATAGGGATAAAATTATTGATTTAGGATGGGTAGGGGTCTACTAAAATAGGGTAAGGGTCTAATTATTTCTCACAGGGGTCTGTGAGTTTTTGGTGCTGTCAAGGTGGTGTGATCCTGGGAGAGGTATGACCACTGTTCTCCTCATCCATATTCTGGTCTTTATCCATAAAAGTCCCAGGTCCACTGCAGGCACAAGGGCTAGCACTTCTTTTTGTCTTGGAACTGAGACCAGGGCCACTTCTCCCTTGTTACAGACCACCAGTGATCCTTGCCACCAATAGAGTTTATAATCAGTGCCAACAAAACTCTTAATAGTTTTCTGACCAATTGTTTGACCCCCTTATTGACTCTGGGATGAGAGTTCCCAAAGTTGCTGCTGCTGCTTTTGCCCCTTCCCATGCCAACCTTTTAAGTTTTCTTAGGCCAGAAAGGTGTCTCACCCCAATCTTTTGTTGAACTTGCCACTCCAAAATTTTATTTGAGGTTTTATTTCAAAGTTATTTGGAGGGGAATGTTGGTAGAGTTCAGCTGTTTGGCTATCTAGGAGTAGCCAAATCTTTTATCTTGGCTCCCATTTCTGTATGGTATCTTTTTACTTCATTGTTTATAAGATTAATTATGATCATTGATGTCCTAATTTCTAACCATTCTTATGTCACTGATATAAATCCATCTTGGTTACAGTGGCTTATTTTCTGGATATATTTCTGTAGTCCCCTTGTGAAGTTTTAATTTAAAATCTTTGCATCAGTATTCATCAGCGAGATCGCCATATTTATTGTTCTTTCTCTGCTTTGTTTCTCCCTTATTTGGATATAAGAACTGTATTTTTCTCATAAAAGGAGTTTGAAGAATAATTTTTCTCTATTTTTGTCAATACTTTTGTTCTGTAGGTACACTGGAGCATTGCTTTTTAATGTTTGATGCAATTAATCCAAGTCCCATTGGTCCAAATTCCCTCCCTACTCCCTTTGCCAATCCATTTATGACTCATATTTGGATTCCTTAAGCTCCCTCTCGGGTTTTGCTAATTAGAGCATTTCAGCATTTCATCTTTTCTAAGTAATTACTCATTTCCTCTATGCTTAGTTTTCCTGACATATGAATATGTGCATTAAGTTCTGATCATTCTTTTTATTTCCTCTGTTGTGAATTCACTTTATTTATTTTTTTATTTTAGTAATTTGTTTCTTTCTTTTTTTTCTTTAAGGTTAGCTAGTGGCCCATGATTGCAACTCTTGTTATTTTAGTTATCTGAAATATAATAGATTTTGTTTCAGCTCTTCATTTTTACTTTGTAAATATCTAGAATGTTAAAATGTTGTGGTTTTTTTTTTTAAGAAAACCCTTACCTTCTGTCTTAGAATAAATACTATGTATTGGTTCCAAGGCAAAAGAGTGGTAAGGGCTAGGCAATAGGAGTTAAGTGACTTGCCCAGGGTCACACAGCTAGGAAGTGTCTGAGGCCAGATATGAAACTAGAACCTCCTGTCCCTAGGCCTAGCTCTCAATCCACTGAGCTACCCAGCTGCCCAAAAATGTATTTTTTACATGAAACAAGGTGTTGAGAGTTTTTTCTGGATATATCTCTGTAGTCCCCTTAGCAGAATATATTATTTTTGAAGTGTATCCCATCTTTTTTTTGTAGATTATACTATAATATATTGTTTTTTTTCTTAAAGACAAGGAATAGTCCTAGATTATTCAAATGATTTTTCTTGGAGACTGAAGAACTCTCTTGGGTGTTTGCAATATGTGTTGTTGGTTTTTTGTCAGTGAAATTCTGAAGTTCTCTGATAATTAAAACTGACTATTTTCCCTCTTTGAACTGTAGATTCTATCCACCAGTACTATGATTTCTGTTTTCAATAGTTTGGGGTAATTTAAAAAATTATTTCCTATAGCATAGGATAAACTAGGCTTTTCTGATTTATCATTTTTTTTGAGATGAAGATGAAATTCATTTATGGAGCCATATGAGATTCAAATTATCTCTGCATATCCCATGTTCAAAGTCACTTTGATTATTATAGAACTTGTGCTCTTTGTTATTGTTATTGTTATGATTATCATTAAAGTGCCATAGTTTTTAATGCAATTTATACATTTTTTCCTCCAAATTTTCATTATTAAATTTCACACCTAGTCTTCTCTTTTTTCAGAGCCTCTACTGTTTTGGAAAGAGGTAACCTACTGTGTTTTCTAAATTGTGTTCTTTCATTTTTGTGACATTAAATTATTTTTTTCAAAACTCTGACTTCTATACTCCATAGATTAATTTTTCATTCTTATTTCTTCATTTATTTTTCCCATTTCTCATTCTAAACACCATGGATGTTTCTGTCAGTTATTTATGGGAGCACCTATAATATTTGTTGCCTTATTTTTTAGACATTTGGTAGAACTTGCATAGACATGGTAGGCCATGTGAGAAAACCACATCAGGATAATGGGGATCTATAAAGGACATTCCAGACATAAAAGTGTTAAGTTCTTCAAGGTATACTGTCTGCTCTTAAAGGTATAGAGGCTGGGGAGAAAACTTATAGGGAATAACCCAAAGCATGAATGACACTTGAGATTACTGATCTTCGTTCACCATACTAATCACCTTGGGAACTACATTCTTTTAGGGGATTGTCACACTGTTAATTATTTTGGGAGGGTTGGAGTGAGGACTTTCAATGTTTATTTGTTTTATTTCACTTTCTCATGCACTAAGCAATTCCTCCAGGACTATCTATTCTAAGCCAGGCTTCTCAAATACCCAGATCAAGATTGTCTAGTAGCAACCCTAAAACCATTTAAATTGTGGAACATCTAGAAAACCTTTAAGATACTACTAATAAGCAGTCAGGTCTGGTAGGAACAATATCTCTTAGAGTCCCTACCAGATAGGTTGATCTATTTTTTTCCCTTAAAGGCAAGAGAGGCTTTTCTTGAAACCTGGTCAGTTCACAGGAACCAGGTTTGAGTCACTGACTGGGTTATCTGGACACCTACAGCATAAATTGGCTCGCACATCAGGAATAGGTGTCTTTGGGGTTTGACAAATATTCCATCTCTATGCGATCCACCACACTTTTGTTGGAATACATTTATACAATACATTACCAATGGAATATTCCCAGATAATATACATTGTCCATGAAATATCCCCAGATCACCTAAATAGAGGCATTCCTAAGAAGGCATGCTCAGTTCTCCTAAAGTAGAGACACTTTTCATTCACTACCACATAGATGAGGATAGTCTCCTTTGAATGGCTGGGTAACTGAAATAGGCCATATTTCTAAAATTAATGGAACTGAAAAGGTTATTCTTTCTGCTTATTTTTCTAAATCTGATTTGCCTGCTATCTCCAAAAGATGAAGATTATAGTTTTCCTACAGTGTGAATGCTGTGAACTGAAATGGTAAGGTGGGAAGTGCTTCCTTCCCTTTCTCTCTCTTTTACTATGGTTCCCAGAAATGGGCCTGGCATCTCTGTTCTCTTTTTTGATTTTGGGTGCCCCTAGCAGTACTCACTGAATCTTTAGTTTGAATTATGGTGACTTTGGAGCCTGGATCTTGGGTTTGATGGTACAGCCAACTAGCTCAACTAGTTAGCCAGAGAAGGCAGAGGTGCCTGAGACTTGAGCCTAAAAAGGGTTTGGGACTTGGAATTGGGACTGTACTCTATAGAAATGAAGCTAATCTCTGAACCTAATCCCCTCCTCCTCCCAAGATATTGGGTGGTTTGGGGGAGGTGGGGGCAAGGGAGGATTGTGCCTCCCACATGTGGGGGAGTTGATTAAATCTTTGAAGGAAATATAGCTTTGTAAAAGTTAATCTATTAGGAGCTAAATGAAGGTGGAGTGAGGGGATCATTCCCTCAAATTGAAAGAGCATCATTGGTAGGAGCTCGAGTCATTTTTAAAGAATTTAGACACTCCCATCCTCTCAGTTACCAGAGAACTCTGGGAAAGGGAAGAAATATAACCTACCCGGCCTTTAAGCAGTGAAGCTCAAGGTAGTCAGTGTGTTATATCTTTCTAGGAAGGAGCATTTATATACATATATGTACACATATATGCATATATGTGTGTATATACATGCCAGTACTATAGCCTTGATGAGTATCATTTCAATGCTATTGTCAAATAAAATCCTTTTTTGCCAAGTGTTGCATGGTCTGTGATTATTTCATTATAATATTGAGCCTGAACTACCAAATTAGCCAGAGTCAAATATGGCACAGCATAGTCGGTCCCATAAGGTATTGAATAGATTTGAGTAAGGAGCACTGGTGTATATTCTATACTCAACCCTGAATTGGTAAGTCAGATTAGAAGATGTTTCCCATTATATTCTTGCTGCAATATTAATAACGGAACATTATTAGCTGATTTTAGGTGATAATTTGGGAATTGGACTGTCTGGGTTTTCCCCACCATCTTCCCTGAAATACACACACTTATTCATTCTTTATATTGAGAAAGTTCTAATTATTTGAATGAGGTTATATACCTTTATAATATGCAGAAGTCAGAATAAATGGAACCACAGAGGTCATTTTAAAACTTCCAAATCTAATTCTTGAAATAACTATCATCTTTCACTTTCCTCAGGGTTACATGAATGATGCATTGAAATATCAATCCAGAATAACTCAAGTAGTCTATCATAAAATTATTCCACTCCGGAGTTGGAGGCACAGATAAAATTTTCAAATGAAATATACTTTAATATGCCTGGGAAATACTTAAATGTGAAAAACTTTTATGATGTTTGCAAAGAACAGGTCCTATTGACTGAATTTTTCCATTCAAAATGAGCTAAAAGGTACTTTAAAAATAACTACTATGTGCAAGGGATTGTATGAGGCTCTGGAATTTCAAAGGCAAAAATGAAATAGAACCTTCCCTCAAGGAGTTTTACTCTGGTACAAAGTTTTACTCTGCTTTATTTTCTTGAAACTATAACTTGTCTCTCCAAAGGACAGTTTATATTCCCTTTGGGCTCATGTTCCCAACCCTTCTGGAAGCTTGGTATCTCCAGGAATTCATTAATGTCCTTCCCTGGAATAAGCTGCATTTCTAGGAGGCATGGGCCTTGCTAGAGAAGGGAGTCTCTTGAGTACCATCAGTAAGCATTTATTCAATGATTTCTATGTGCCAAAAAGAGTGCTAACTATGGGGGACACAAATAGAAACATCAAGATAATTCTTGCTTTTAAGGCACTCACATACTCCTTGAGGGAGGCAATATAAAAAAAGAGTTGAACTGCAGGGCAGATAGAAAGGTCCAGGAGTTCTGAGGGCATAACAATGGATGAGATGACAAGACCCAAGAGTTATTACAGCATATTAGTAAGTCAAATGACAGGATCTGGGAATTAGGAGGTTATAGAGACAGGACAGATGGTAAGGCCCAGAGGACTGTAGGACACAATAATGAGACAAATAGTAATGCTTGGTGGTCCTCCATCTTCCTGGAAGAATGAGTTGTTGACTCATTTAACTGGTACTCATAGTCATATCCCTTTTCCCAAGTTGAAGCCCCAAGAGGGTATGGGCACTATGGGGGTTAGGAAAGGGCACAAAAATGAAGAGATAGTTAGGTTGCTCCCTATGGTGGGTCTTCCTGCCATCTTATCATGAGGCTAGAGGCACTGGGTATGATGGTCTCAGGGGGCTCCCTTGTAGTCTTAGATTTATAATCTATGAATAAAATCCAACTACTTCTGAGACAATAAAATAGAGTCACAGTTATGTGAATATACAGTAATTAAAGAAGGAGAGAGCAGTAACAACCAGGAAGGTATGAAATAGAGGGCATTTTGAATCAATAAATTTTAAGTAAAATTAGAAAGCAGTTTGCTTAAGACATAGTATAAGTAGTTTTAAAAGTACTTTGTATTAGGAGATATACATGCGAATCCAGGCAATTTCCTCATATCTAAAATGAGTAAATCAGACTCCAAATTTTAAAAGTATGTGATTTTCTGTCATGTCTATAGGCTTGGTTGGCCTTAAATACATTTTTGTATAAGATATCAAAAATTCTAAAAGAGTTTCATCAGATAGCATGGCATATAGTGTATTGAATACTAAATTGGACTCAGGAAGACCTAATGTACTCAATGTGTGACCACAGAGCAAATCATTTAAGCATTTTTGAATCTACCATTCTTTATTTATTAAAAAAAAAAGGGAGGGGGATAATCATATTTATATTCCCTACAGGTTGAAAGTTTGAGTTACCAAACAGGGTAGTTTGAATTAGATAACATAAGCAAAGTGCCTTACAACTTTTAAGAAGAATTATGCAAATGTCAGTTACTATTATGCCACATCTCACCCCACTACTACGAAGGACATACAACTAAGTAATATTGAAAGTATAAACTGCTTAGTGGAATGGGATTTCGCTGTAATGGCACATGAAACTATGATGCAAAATTAAGGCTTTTCTATCTCCTGAGTGCCCATGACTAATAGAAATTTTGACTTAATTTTAGTAATTTATATTACTTTATCTTGTTATATTGCTTATAGCATTGTATATTATATAGCCTATTATATTATATTTTGTATTATATTATGCTATGTTTAAATTATTATATTAGAATATGTATTATATTTTATCAGACAATATAAGATTTGTTGTTGATTTGGTAGTTATCTCCTCAGCTCTCTGAGTATAATCAGATCACTGATTTTTCAGATCACTGATTTGAATGAATAAAAATTTTAAAAGGAAAAAAAGAAAAAAGGAAGGAACAAAGGATGGAAGGAAGAGAAAGAAAGAAAGAAAGAAAGAAAGAAAGAAAGAAAGAAAGAAAGAAAGAAAGAAAGAAAGAAAGAAAGAAAGAAAGAAAGAAAGAAAGAGAG